>NW_026571152.1:19947105-20188105 GCF_026225935.1 Boleophthalmus pectinirostris
TCCCACACTCACTAGTCCTCAGCCTCCTTCCTTCCGGCTTGCGTACAGTCTCAGGGTGCTGGATTTGGGATGGAATCCTCCATGCATGGTCAAGAGCTTTCGTGTCTTAACGTCTGTGGTCTGTATCTTCTCCTTTGGCCAGCTTATGATTCCTGCTGGGTATCTGATCACTGGCAGGGCAGAGCTGTTTATTGCCTGCACCTTGTTCTTGTCATTGAACTGGCTTCTTAGGACTTGTCTCACTCTTTGCAGGTATTTGGCCGTAGTCGCTTTCCTTGTTGCCTCTTCAAGGTTGCAATTTGCTTGTGGGATACCAAGGTACTTGTAACTGTCTTCATATTCTGCTATTGTTCCCTCTGGGAGTGAGACCCCCTCTCTGTGGACTACCTTCTCTCTCTCTCTTAGCGTACTTAGCTTGATGTCATCCATGTAGAGGAGGTGACTGATGGTGGCCCCGTTTCTGAGTCGGTATCCATAGCCAGTGCGGTCGTTGATTTGGCTGAGGGGGTTCAGGCCTATGCAGAACAGCAGTGGGGACAGTGAGTCTCCTTGGTATATGCCACATTTGATGGACACTTGTGCAAGTGGCTTCCCATCGGCTTCAAGGGTGGTTTTCCACAACCGCACTGAGTTTGCAATGAACGCCCTTAGAGTCCTGTTGATATTGTACAGTTTCAAGCACTCAGTGATCCATGTGTGTGGAAGTGAGTCGTAGGCTTTCTTGTAATCAATCCAGGCAGTGCACAGATTGGTTTTACGGGTTCTGCAGTCACGGGCGACTGTTCGGTCAACCAGGAGTGGGTGCTTGGCTCCCCTGGTGTTTTTGCCAATGCCCTTCTGTGCTGAGCTCATGTATTGATCCATGTGCCCACTTATCTTAGCTGCGATGATGCCTGACATGAGCTTCCATGTTGTGGAGAGACAGGTTATTGGCCAATATTTGGATGGGACTGCACCCTTTGAAGGATCCTTTAGGATTAGGATCATACACCCTTGGGTTAACCATTCAGGGTGTGTTCCATCCCTTAGCAGCTGGTTCATTTGTGCTGCCAGGTGCTCATGGAGAGCAGTGAGCTTCTTTAGCCAGTATGCGTGGATCATGTCAGGGCCCGGTGCGGTCCAGCTTTTCATACCTGAGACTCTTTCTGCCACTGTGATGGTGACTGGATTCTGTTCAGGGAGTTTGCTGTGGTCTTCTCTCAGATCCACCAGCCACTGTGCATCTGTGTTATGTGATGCATCCCTCTCCCATATGCCTTTCCAGTACCTTTCAGTTCTCCAGCCTTGGTGGGTCTGCTCCGGTGTTTTTACCCTGCCAGTGTGTATGCTTTTGCCGGTTGTGTTGCAAACAGCCGGTTTATTCGTCTGGCTTCGGTATCTCATGTGTACCTCTTTAGGCGGCTGGCCAAGGCTTGGAGCCTTTGTTTGGCAATTTCAAGTGCTTCAGATATGGGAATCTGGCTGTACCTCTTGCTTTTTCATTGCACCTTTCTGGGCCTCTGACAATTGGCTGACTTCTCTCCGCGCCTCTTTGATTTTAGCCTCTAACTGTCTTTTCCATGGTGGGTATTGTATCGCATGGCTCCCATGGTTGCTCTTAGAGCCCAGCACCTCTAGGATCACTGCTGCTGAAGTGTATATCAGCTCATAGGTTTCAGTGATGGTTGTGGTAGGGATCGCTCTCAGTGCTGCATTCACATCTTCTAGGAGACTTTCAGATGGTACTTCACTTAGCCTTATAACTGCCTTACCAGTTGTCCATATACATGGACTTCTCTTTAAGCTATTCGTCGACAAGTCGACCCACACATCACGTTACACATGTATTTATTGATCTTATAGATTTGATGTGAATGTTTTTCTCCTGTCATAAAGGTGCTCTCTCAAAAATACAAGAGCCTTCCTCCAGGAGTCCTCCTGAGCTCGAGCATGGCCCACAGTCTGCCCGCCCCACAACACCATGACTAGAAGACAGGAAGAAAAAGAAAAGGAAAATCATAACTCGTCATGAGTTTAATCTCCCAGCCCTGATCTACGCTTTGCAGTACAGTACAGTAGTTTACAGTATGCTGACAGCATACTTTAAGATTTTTACAGCTTCTCATACACAAGCCTGTGCTTTGAAGTGGTCTGAAATTACTGGTCCGTGTGAGTGGAGAGTACGGAGGCTCGATCAGATGACCAGCGTTGGGATATACGAGCAGAGTGAGCAGGTGAATGTTCCCAGCCTTCTCCATCATTGCCTTTATCTGACACACAAAAAAGCAAGAACTTTAACTACCATAGGAAAGAAAGGTAAGCAACATGCAATCAAATGTCTACTAAAGTAAAGACTTCACAATTCCCAGCATTCAGACATTAAGTGAGACACAAGGACAATATAGGGAGAATAGCTACGGTCAAAATTCAAGTAATAAATAAAATCACATTCTTGATGTTCCATAACTTTGGTAGATAACTTTATTTTGAGTTTAATTTGTACTCCCACCTGTATAATGCATATTAATAATATACAATTTTAAAATTAACACATCTAAATTTATCTTTCAATATTTTCCACCTGACAAACTGCAGTAGCTGCTATGATATCCCCAAATACAGTGAACTCACATCCATAGTAGATATAAAAGACGGCCAGTTCTGATCATCCTGACCCACCACTAACAACAGGGGGCACTGCACACGTCCCACCTGTACATGAAGAAAAACATTTTTGTAGTAAAATAGTACAAGACAAAACAATATAAATGTGGTTGCTGGTGAGATTGCCTTGAGTAAAACATACAAAGATCCCACATAAAAAGGGGCAGTAATGTTACTTCAGCATTTCTCCAGTGCTTTTCTGTTTAAATATCTATAAATCCCTCGTACTCACATCTACTTTGAATGCAGGGTCTTCAGGGATTGGCAGGATCACATCATGCAATATTGCTTCCTGCTTCCCATTGATGCGGACTTTGTCTTGATTTCTGAATACAGTTTTGTTACATGATAAAACATTTTACCCAAGCACAGTGCTATTCACCTTATTCCAGAAGTTTGTATGCACGTCCCCATCATCATTCGGATTGTATTATTTTGCATGGGGCTGCCGATCTTAACAGAAAATAAGTTCAATGAAGACTATAAAACTGTTTTAAAGCCCCTAGAGCATTGTTTCCCAAAGACTGGGTCGCAACCGTCAGGTGGGTTGCAAGAGATTTTTTTGGGTCGCCTTGTCACGATCTGCATGTAGGTCTGCAATATAGTTCTGAGACATGAGAGGGCTAATGAGTCAGCAAATCATATCTGCCTGCACTGGACGAGTGTTCCTGGAGCTAAAGTTGAGAAACGCTTGCTTGGTTGTCCAAAAAGAAGGGTTATAAATCAGAAAATCTGTGCACTTCCAGATGGATACCTTTTATTGCTGGTTCAGTTACAGTTTTTCATTGTTTAAAACTTGAGTAATACTACAGTAACTGTTCAAGGAGACACGATCAGGCAGTCAACAATAAAGTACTCTCATTAATGTTCATATAATGATCACATCCACTTTTACTTTGTTATTTAAGAATAATGTCTATTGACGTGGGTCGTGAAGGTTTGTGACTTTTAAAGTATGGGTTCTCAGAAAAAAGTTTGGGAAAGACTGTCCTAGAGAATCGGTGAGACTCTTGTTGGTGCACATGAAAATTTAACATGTTACACAAATTAACTTTATGTCATAATTAAGATGCAAAATGTTCCCAAATTCTCCACTGAAATGAATGAAATTCACATTTAACTGAAAGTGCCACCACATGAAAGCATTTAGAGACAAAAGTGGGCGGGCCAGAATAAGGTGAATAGAATCAAGTACAAAGAGAGGTATATCACACACCTCGCAGAAAGAGCTGATGAAAAAATAACAGAAACTTGCAATGCAATCTTCAAACTACTGATAATAAAGCTATTAGCAGCAACATAACTTACATTCTCATGTAGTTCAATAGTTCTTCAATGCTGCCGTTCACTGGCTGAACGTGACTTCCACTGAAACATACTGCACATCTAAGCTGAGAAACACAAAGAAACCACAGTGACATTATAGTTTTAAAATGATGCCTTCTTTCAAGTGAAATAAACTTAATTTTTATTTAAATTGTTTAAATATGAGCAAATCTATGTAGCACACGTTCACTGTTACCTTCATGACCTTGGAGTAAGCGGCCATTTTTAAGGTCCAAGATGTACCAAGAGACAGGCCCCACATGGCGATCCTGCTGCCCACAATCTGAGGATGTTGCTCCAGGAATGTATAGGCAGTCTAGAAAAGCAATAACAAGCTACATGTACTATCAAACATAATGGTCTAATGAACACCATGTAAATCATGATTAATTCATTTATGGTCGGACTTTAGCCAACTTATGGGAAAATCTGTTCATTCATCTGTTTCAGAGTGATGAAAAAGGAATACCGTTCTTTCATGTTCTTCCCTAATCTGGCCTGTGTGCAGGAGGCTCTCAAAGATTTTTCTCAAATGCAAGGCGTCTTGCCTTGTCTAATCTGGGCATGGTAAGGCATCCAGGTATCACTCGCTGCCCAAGTCGTGTTCAAAATCTTCATTTTCTCTTCTTGTAAATAATTACAATAAGGCATATACATTCAGGTGGTAGTGGTGAAAGAAACAGAATATAAGTGAAAAGTGTAAAATATGCACAAGTGTCCTTTCCACTGGCAAACAACTAGAGCACAGTGTCTGTGCTTTGAATGGTAAAAAGTTCTCAAAATTTTGCAGATAACAGGAAGCTCAAACCCTCAATAAATATTTTTATGTTGTACTATTTCAGTGTGTACCCATTGTACCAATATTGAAGTTTGATTAAACTTTGATTAGATGTGGCTTACATAATAACCTGTGCCTTAGAACAACCTGTTCTGTGATTTATTTGGGGACATAAGGTCACTGAACCTTAAATTTACTGCAGACTTTTTTAATCTTAAACCAAAGTTATTTATTACCTAATGATAAAAAGAGTGAGCTGCTCATCCACTATTGTGATGATGACACAGCAGCCTTTCAAGTTTCAAAGTTCAAAATAAGACAAAATAAAAAAGATCTTCATTACCTCAAAGTAGTCATTCTTCATCCTTTTTCCAGTTGTCATTGTGACTTTATTGGTCAGATAATCCAGGGCCAGAGCAGCAAACCCATGTGACGCCAGTAAAGACGCTCTATACTCCACTAGATTGCCACCTCCTCCCCAGAGGTCCAGGACAGCAGGAAACGGACCAGGTCCTGCACAAAACCTTCTGTGAACAACAAAGTCAACCCCTGGCACACACTGTGCAGAAGGAGAGCCCACCTGGAGGGAGGAAGAGTGTAGCAGTGAGGTCGTGCTCTGTAACTGGTATCCTCTGGACTCCAGGAGCCATGTACCAGCGCTCCACCAGCACAGCAGCCAGACAGCTCTGCTCCTTGAAGCCCTCTGACAGGTGGCCCTGGTACACTGACACTGTCACCTCCAGAGGGGTCTCCACATTGGTCTTCCTCATCCTGAGCCATTATTATATTGCATTAGTCACACTCATTAGATACACTTTGCATTACATCTCGTACCCACTCTTACATCACATGTGCTGCTACACAAAAATACTGCAGAAACAACAGTCACACATTATAATGTCTGACCTGAGTCCAGGTTTACTCCCTGGCACTGGTCTGAGGCTCCACAGTAATCCCATTGGTTCCACTCCTTCATATGTCCCACCCAGGCTGGGGTCCTCACACACTGTCAATGCAAAGGTGCACTATGTAACTTTTCAGATTTGAGGTCAGCCACCTGCTTGTCTCCATGGAGGTGTAACTGGTTTTACTGGAGAACTAAAATATCAGGTAAGTCTTGCTGTTACGACCCAGCTCGTTTGGGGTGAGGGAAGTAACAAAAATAAAACCAAGATGTAAAATGGAATAAATTAAGTAATGTTTAATTAACAGGAATGTAAAGGTAAATTAACAAAACACTAAAAATATACAGAAAACAACCTAAACAAGAGAACAACAACAGAATAAACAGAGTTTTGTGCCAGAAAAGGGGTCACGCAGGCTTACACAAAAACGAGTGGTAAAACTTAGGGACACACACTAAACTAAACACAAGTTCCCCAAATTAAACCACATAAACCCACAAACAGAATCGAGTGACCAAATCAAAAAAGGCACAAAACAGAATGAGACTAAACTACATAAACAAAACCAAAATGACGTACTGGCCACCAAGGCCAGCAGCCCCAAACAGGTGCTGGCAATCTCCTTAAATAGGGGGAGGTGGCTGCAGGTGAAGTGGGCGTGGACTTGCCCCACCAATCACAGACCAGGGCTCGTGCAGCAGGAATCAAGAGAACTCTGCAGAAATATTAGAACTAAGGCCTGGGGCCGTAACACTTGCATTTAGTCAATGACAGGTATACTATTACTAATGGCGGAGTCACCTTTCTACAAATTTGACCTCTAACATGGTGTGCTTGCATAACTTGTCTTCAGGAAAATATATGATATATAATACACTTAATGGAACATCCCAGGCATTCTCCTTTGGAACTAGCAGGTGATGGGCCCTCCACCGGAAAAGACTGAATTGAACAGGGGAGTATTAATACTTAGTGAGAGACTTACAGTTGAGTGTCCCGGTGCTGTCACACATGTAGTGTCCAAACGCCTCCCAGTTGTGTTTGTCTTCACTGAGGAGATGGGAGCGCACCGTCAGCTCAGTCCCAGGAGGAGCATTTTGGACCAGCACTTTAAACTTCTCATCCACAAGAGCTCGGGATGGGTGAACGGACAGCCGCACACCACTCGGTTTATTTGCCATTAATGCCAAAATGATCTGCAAAAAAAACATATTATTCTCATAACATGGATGTATATACCTGTGTATCTTACATTTGTTGTGATGTGAAGGTAAACACCACACTTTTTATTTATGAATTCATGTATTTACCTTTATTTAATGCTACCATGTGCAAGTTTTTTTCTTCTAATAACAGTCAAGATCCAATATGTATGTCCCATTTCTCAATTTGTGGTGATATGGCATTGAGCCAGGAATGCTCCCCATATAGCTTCATGTCTCTTTCTTGTTCATAGTGTCGAATCGAACACGCTCCATTTGAATTACAGATAGTATTTCACAAAGCCAGTCTTCAAAATTTGGTGGTGGTGGAATTCCATGCCAACAAAATTAGGTTTTTAGCCACCACCATCCCAAGCTGCAGCATTTATAGAACATCCAAATAGAGCTAAGCTGTAATCAGGCTTAATGTCTTTAGAATAACACTTAGAAAACCACTTAAAAATTGTACACCAAAAAGAAAATAATTGTGGTCAAAACCAAATAAGATGATCAAGTGTTCCCTCAGCACAAGAACATTTATCACACTGAGAAAACACTGTTGGAAACTTTTTATGCAATTTTGTTTTAGAATAGTGCAAGTTGTGTACCACCTCGAACTGGACAAATCAATAACGACTATTAATGGAGGAAGAATTAATCTTTCTCCCAGTGTTTAACTGATATATCTGAATTTAAATCTTCAACCCATGCTAAAATCATCACGTGTCAGAAGTACAACTGAATAGTTTCAAATTATATTCAAACAATCCTGTTTTCCCTTCACTTCTGTCTCTTTGAAACATGAGCCTCCCAAGCCTCCTTCTCCCTCTCCCTATTCCCACTGTGGAGTCCTCTTTGCAGGTCCCTTCATCATTGCTTACAGCACTCTGTTTTCAGACTATGGATGTATAATAAAAAGTGGATAAGGCTTTCCCCCTCTGTCAAGACTGACTAGTGGCAGCTCCATTTGTACTGCAGTGGAACAACTCACAGATATATAGATATATAGATATAGATATATAGACAATATAGAACGAGGAATATGCCAGGGCTGTCCGCTTCATTTCAACACGTGTATTTGAAGCATTCGGAGGTCTAAACTTTATTTTGAGATGTAATTATAGCATTGATAGGCTTCCAATTAAACATTGTAACTTTCACAAAGAGTGTTACATATGGAATAACAAGGATATATGCTTTAAGCACAAAACTCTTTTCCTAAAAAAAGGGGTTGACGATCTTTGTACACCAACTATTTATCAACGAAGGCATCACCTACTCCTACAATGAATTTTTCGATGTTTACAATTTTCCATTAATGCCAAGAGAATATGTAATTATTTTTGACGCCATCCCTTCTGGTGTGAAAATGATGATGTTCACTTATGTACATGTTTCTCATGATGGCCCAGCTAAAACAGAGCTGTTTATTGGTAACTCTGACCCATTTTTAATCATTAAAACAAATAACCAATGTAAAAAGAACTTATCACAAGAGAGTCTTTCAGTAAACCAGCTTCTGTTTTTCTTTGGAACAACTCTGTTAGTGCTGTTATTTCAAAATGTCGCTTAAACATGGATCATCTTTGCTCATTCTGTCAAAGAGCTGAAGAAACGGTCACCCATGTGTTTTGGGAAAGTTCATACACTCAAATCTTTAGGAATGACATATTTTTGTTTGTGAAAAACAAAAATACTTAAGCAAAAATTCACTTTGTGGTGTCTTTAAGAAAGATATTCTTGCAAAAAAAAAAATGTGTTGAACTCAATCCTAAATTCATAACCATTGCTGTCAATCTTCTCATCAGAAAAACAAATTTGTTGTATTTCAGTGTTCTTGTCCTCTTATAGAAGTTCTCTAAACGATTGCACAAATTCCAAAGCCATGAAAACAAAAGCACTTTGTATGGAATTTGAAATAGAAAATGTGAACATATTATGTTTCTACATCTGTATAATGCCCTGTAAACATGAATTATAAAGCCTCTAGCAATGTTATTGTTTATACCACTGCAAACCATATTACACTGTATATTTGAAATTAAATAAATAACTAAAATCTTGGTTTTACCTTGAAGATTTTATTATAGTTCTATGTTTCAGACACACTACACTCGCTGCAACTTCTTCTGGAGTTTCATGTTGTGTAACCACGCTGAACTTACTCAAGTAGCAGTCGTGTCTCGGCCGATTCTGGCTTTCATGCGGGGATGTTGGCTGACTGACGATCCGATTATCAGGTAAATGTGTGGCTGTGGTCAGTTTGTCCAACCACTAGTGCAGACGGTCTTGCTCCATCTTCCGCTGATCACGTGTTTGGTTCGAGCTTTGAAGCTCAACCAACCAGAAGCAGAGTTCATTGAATTAACCATAGTTACCTCCGCCAAGGACGTTATGTTTTTGCCGGCGTTTGTTTGTTTGTCTGTTTGTTTGTCTGTTTGTTTGTCTGTTTGTTTGTTGTTTGTTTGTTTGTTTGTTTGTTTGTCTGTTAGCAACATAACTCAAAAAGTTATGGACCGATTTTGATTAAATTTTCAGGATTTGTTGGAAATGTGAAAAGGAAGAACTGATTTCATTTTGGGGGTGATCCGGAAGAAATCCTGGATTCTGGATCACTTTGAAATTTTAGTTAACATTGTGGTAAATGGGGCCAAAACTTTTGTTTCTCAATATCTCGGTTAATTATTGACCAAACCCCATGAAATTTGACTCAGGGATGGACAATGGGATCCTCTTTCATATTCCAAAGGCTGATCCGGATCTGATCCAGAAGACTGATTTTATCGCAATTTATATAAAAAATGGGAGTAGTCCTTGGCGGAGGTCTGCGCTCTCTGAGTGCTTTTCTAGTTATTTTTGTTTTGTTTTTTGTTTGTTTGTTTTTTATGCAAAATTATATGACACAAACAAATTGGCAATGTTAAATAGTCAAGTAGGTAAGCATGACAAATGAGAGGTCAGACAGAAACAAAGTAAATAAAAAATTATAATAAAATAAATGTCATGAGATGCTAAGGGTCTAAGAGTTCGTAGCTAGTGATGTGTTTTGTTGTTTTGTTGTTTTTTTTAAGAAAGATAGCATTCTCGCTATCCATAAAGGTGAGAGAGGCAAAAGTTTCAGCTCTTTGATAAATGCTATAAAATGTGGTTGAATAAGTCTAATAAGATAAAAAAGTAGTTCATGTTTTTTATCCTTACATAGAAGTCCAAAGATATGTTGACGATATAATGATATACATATAATGATAATTTGTAGAATTTTGTGTATTTCATCTAGATGATTTAGAAAAATAGTAGTGTCATCTGCGAGTTGGCAGATAGACAACAGCTGTCCCATCACATTAAGTTTACCAAAGATACTGTTCTTTATGTAAAGTGATAGCATTTCAGCAGCCGCTATAAATAAAACAGCACTGATAGGACAGCCTTGCTTTATCACTGTATTTATATTAAATCTTTGAGAAGTACCATTTCATAAGGACACTGAACCGTGTCTTTATAGAGGATTTTTATAATATTAATGAAATTATTCCCAAGACAGAAATTTTCTAAGGTTTTAAACATAAATTCATGTTCTATCATGTCAAATGTCTTGAAGAAATCAAGGAGGAGGCTAAATCCTTGGTCCTGTATAAAGTGACTGTAATAAATCAGATCCATAATGAGATGGATATTATTGTGTATGGATCTGCCTGTCTGATTGTGTATCTGAAATCATTTGAGAAATGCCTGATTTTAATCTATTAGTGAATATATGAGATAAAATTTTGTAGCCATTGTTTAATAAATTAATAGGTCTTAAATTGTCAATTAGAGTAGAGTCTTTCCCAGGTTTAGGGATTAGGGTGATAACTCCTTGTTTTAGAATATGAGACAGGCCACCATGTGAAATTGTTTCAGGCCAAAAATGTTTATAAAAATTGCTAGTTCAACCATCACAGCCTGGGGCTTTGTCAGAAGAAAGAAAATTCACTGCTTTATCTAATTCATCTAGTGTTATTTCAGCATCACATAATTCCTTCAAATGTTCATCAATTTGGTGAATAAAATTGCATATATTGAAAAAACGATATCTGATTTAGATGTGCATCTGATTTAGAGGAGAAGGAATACAGTTTGCCATCAAAATTGGAAATTTCACTGAAAATTAGTTTATGATCAGTAGATCAAATGCCATTGACAACTAATGATTTGATACTGTTTTTTTCTTATCTTTATTTTTCAAGACAACAAAAGTAGGCAGTATTTTTTCGCCATTTTCTATCCATTTGGCATGGGGCCTGAGCTACGCCCCTTTTGCTTTATTGGTATAGCTGTCATCTGTAAGTTTGTAAGAAAATTAATAGTTACTTATCTGTTTCGTTTAGTAGAGGTTTATTGCAAATGAATTCCTTTAATTACCTCTTTTTCTTTACTGGCAATAGCAGCCATTTTACTATGTTTGATAACAATCTGATAGGCTCTGAATTTGAAGTACTCCCCCATTTGCTTATGTTTGAAATAATATTTATAATAACATTATTATTTATATAATATATTTTCACTATAAATATTAGTGATTTCTTCTGTAATTTCAGTAATTTTCATGGAGGAGTAAAATTTCTAGTATCCTTTGCTATGAAAAGTTTTATCTTTTAAGGCAAATGAGAATTGGATTAAGCCGTGATCTGTTAGAGGGGCAGCAAATATGAAGGTTTCAATATTAAACCTTGCAAAATCATTTGAGATGTTCCAAAAATCAAGGCGTGACTTTGAAGAGCCACCAGTTTTGTACAAGGAGAAGAGCTTCTTTTCTAGATTGGCCCAAGGATCAAAGAGTTTGGGGCAATATAGTCTACAATAGGATTCAGATGAAGAGAGTCGAATTTGAAGGAGGATCTGTCAAGCCAATCATTTAAGACCATGTTGAAATCACCTTCCAATAATAACATTGGAAGTGCAATATTTTCTACTGAGTGGTTTAAGATTGTTTGCACATTCTAAAAATAGTATTTTATTTTGAACTGTACCCATAGACATTTGCTAATATTAAAAGATTGTTATCCATTTCTAAAATAGAAATTATTCAATGGCCACTGGTGTCTTTGTGAATGTTTTGGATTTTCCCACTAAAATTGTTAAATAAGATAGCTACTCCAGCAGATTTGTTGGTTCCATGACATTAAAATACTTTATCACTCCACTGATTGGTCCAGAATTGTGCATCTTCTTCACTATAATGGGTTTCTTGTAAAAGAACAGTTTGTTTTAGTATTTTTGCAAAATAAAAACATTATTTTTTTTCTTTTAATATTGTTTCTGAGGGCCCTAGCATTAAGAGAGATAAAAGAAAAATGACTCATAAAATGACATTAAAAAGTGGTTCTATAGAAGTTAGGTAGGGCAGCTCTTTAGTGAAACCCCTCTGTTCACACAAGCGTCTGGCACAAACCAGGGGAATGATTTATATGTTAACCCTATGTAAAGGCACGTTCACATGCGAATAAAGTTCTGCAGCACGATTCGATTGTAGCTTAAACAAAAAAATTACTGCACTGTGTAACTTTTCTGGTGGAGGGTCTGTTACCTCCTTGTCTCTATGGAGATGTTGTTGCTTTGTTCAGAATCCTCCACAGTTAAACATATCTATCTCCATGAAGATGAAAATGTGAATGCACCAAGCTAAGTTACACATCAGATCTGTGCAGTGTTTTAAGCAATGAAAACACCTGTAGTTGAATAAATGCAAAATAGATCAGATTAAGCCTACTGTGGAACATTTCAGGCAAAAGCAATAAAGTCTCCATGGAAAAATATCAGATGACCAGATGACCTTCACCATTAAAGTTACACAGTGTGCCTATAAGTAATGTAAATGTGTATGTACATGGCAGTAAATGCTTGGAACAGATATAGAGATACAGAGGCGGGCGGAAACAGCACCTCTTTATTTTAGCTATAGTGCAAAGAACTTCTTTGTGAAGAATTATGCTCAAGTATAATCTTAAAAGATGTGTTGTGCGTCAGTCCTTTGACTCAGTGTCATGTGTCTGCTCCTGCGCTGTGAAGTAGGACCAGGAGGTTTCTCTCAGAGGCCGAGGAAGACGTGACACAAAGGCAGCACCCATCTGCAGAAGTTAGGCCCATCCCTGCAGGTATGTCTCCTCTCCTTGAAGCTCACTTGAAGTTGTAAAGCAGTGCCTGGATGTCCACGTTGTCGATGTCCATTACACCATACCTCAGCCATGATCTCCATTCTTCAGTGGGGAGACAGCTAAACACCTCATGAGGCAGTCCAAAATGGTAGTCACCACCATTGAGAGAGCCACTTGAAAACTGTCAAAAGAAGTGGCAGGTACCTGGAAAATGCAATACACAATCAGAATGAAAAGATTTAGGTTTCAAAGGCTGGTGATGTCACAAACACATTGTAATTATGCATTGGTTGGTCTTGTTTTCATTTTTTAATCATAAATGGGGAGTCTTTGCCTCAAGTGGAGGAGTTCAAGTATCTCGGGGTCTTGTTCACGAGTGAGGGAAGGACGGAACGTGAGATTGACAGGCGGATCGGTGCAGCTTCGGCAGTGATGCGGTCGCTGTATCGGACCGTTGTGGTGAAGAGGGAGCTGAGTCGAAAGGCGAAGCTCTCGATTTACCGGTCAGTCTTCGTTCCTACTCTCACCTATGGTCATGAGCTCTGGGTAGTGACCGAAAGGACGAGATCGCGGATACAAGCGCTCGAAATGAGTTTCCTCCGCAGGGTGGCTGGGCGCTCCCTTAGAGATGGGGTGAGGAGCTCAGTCACACGGGAGGAGCTCGGAGTAGAGCCGCTGCTCCTCCACGTCGAGAGGAGCCAGTTGAGGTGGCTCGGGCATCTGTTCCGGATGCCTCCTGGGCGCCTCCCTCGGGAGGTGTTCCGGGCATGTCCCACCGGGAGGAGAGGCCCCGGGGAAGACCCAGGCCACGCTGGAGGGACTATGTCTCTCGGCTGGCCTGGGAACGCCTCGGGGTCCCCCCAGAGGAGCTGGAGGACGTGTCTGGGGTGAAGGAAGTCTGGGAGTCCCTGCTTAGGCTGCTACCCCCGCGACCCGGCCCCGGATAAGCGGACGAAAATGGATGGATGGAATTTATCTTGTGCAGAGTTTAAAAAACCAACAAGTAAGAATTGCCCAACATTTGTATAGATTGTATGGGTAATATCAGCAGTGACAATCTTAAAACAGTTGGCGTTGCACAAATAATCCAATAGATGGTGCTGTTAGGCTCTAACTATTGATCAGTGTCTGAGCAGCCCTCTGAGCTTACACGTTTAACCCTCACGCTCTCCTCGGGGTCACATAGACCGAAGATTTTTTTTTCCTTCCCGCCCTCTTGGGGTGGGTCAAAAATAAAGAAAAAATAATTTTTGAGTCTGATTGACCCGCCCCAAGAGAGCGGGAAGGGAAAAAAATTATTCGGGTCTATGTGACCCCGAGGAGAGTGAGGGTTAAAAAGATCATTCTTTCTACATAAAGACACAAAAAGACTAAACCCACAGAATGTCAACACAGGATAGCATGGTACATATGTTTGCCTCGGTGTCTAATTGTAGAGAAAATTATTCTAAAGACAAAGATGTAGTAATGTTGTTACTCAAACAATATTAATCATGGGCTGAAGTTTGTTTTAATCTAATGTGAGAAAGTGATCGGGGAAAAAAATGACAACAAATTCACAATGCACTGTACTCAGTGTAAAGTCATGATGTTAAGGACATACATGAACACTATAGTCTATTCAATAGCCTAAGATTTCCCTCCTCAAATATATAACACCCTGACCAAAAACATCGCTATCAATGAAACGGTCGCTATCTGAAACGGTCTTTAAATAAAAGAGAGAAAAAGTAGATACTCACGTATGTTTGTTTACAGAAATCCACGCTGCACGGTGATCGGGAAAATTGCGGCCGATTAGCTATAGTCAGCAAAAGACAACTAAGTGTGTATCTATGACATGTTATAGTCTACATTTTTACAAAATAATAACAGTTTAAACTTGCATCGAAACTAGTCAAAATAGTCACACTAGTCAAAGTGGATCACGTCTCCTCCACATTAAATAAAGCACCCGCTCAATGTAGTCCAAGCAGCAGACTGAGAGGACACCGCGCAGGCGCAGTTCATCCTTCTGGAGGGAACACAGCAAATAGAGCGTATTTACTTGCACGACCAAATTCCCAAACTCGAGCATCCTGGACGCGCGAATGAAGCGAATGACTCAAAAGCGGAGAACTGGGGGGTTGACACGATTTGTTCGCGTCAGACGCTATTGCACAACCCGTTGTGATTAGTCAGAGGTCACTCTCACTCAATCGATGTAGACGACTGGTCTCTTGTAGTAGACATTTTTACTCGCAGCCCTCGCTCGCTCCATCTTGAAGTTTTTAGTTTCCATTTTATTTTATTTTATCCACTGCATTGGATTACTCAGAACAAAAAAGTCACATTTAGGGTCCACAAAAGCGGCTATAAAATTGATCAGATTAATATTTTTTCAACTAAATCCAAAGATCTGTCCCTTCTCTACAGTCCCTGACAAAAGTCTTGTTGCTTATCCATTTTGTAGAAACAAAAGCTTATAACCTGACTTTAAATTAATCGATTGGTTTTAGAAATGTCTCATATGAAAGCTAAAACCCTCCCAAATTATGCTCAATAAACTAAAATAAATTTGCTTCACTGAAGAAAGATTGATCATTTAATGAACACAGAAAGGTCAGATTTTGGCAAGACAAAAGTTTTGTCGCCCACAGAAAATTGAACAAATAATTTACTTCAAATACAAAAATATGTTGCATAACATCAGTGAATTAAGTAGTGGTGCTGTGAGATCCATATTTAATATCTTGTATGACTTCCATGAGCTTGAAGGACTGCATCCATGCGGTTCAACAATGATTCATACAGTTTGTTGATGAAGTCATCAGGAATAGCAAAGAAAGCGTCTTACATGCCTCCCAGAGTTCATCAAGATTCTTTGGTTTTGTCTTCCATGCTTCCTCTTTCATTCTACCCCAGACATGCTCAATGATGTTCATGTCTGGTGACTGGGCTGGCCAGTCCTGGAGCACCTTGATCTTCTTCACCTTGAGAAACTTTGATGTAGAGATAGAATTATGCGATGGAGCACCATCCTGCTGCAAAATTTGACCCCTTTTATGGTTGGGAATGTAAGCGGTAGCTAATACTTCTTGATATTTTAGGCTATTGATATTGCCTTCCACCCTGCAAATGTCTCACACACCCCCATACTGGATGTAATCCCAGACCATGATTTTTCTGCCACCAAACTTAACTGTTTTCTGGGTGAATCTTGGATCCATGTAGGCTCCAGTAGGTCTCCTGCAATATTTGTGGCAGCTGTGATGTAATTCAACCGAGGATTCATCTGAGAAATCCACCTTCTGCCACTTTTCCAGTGTCCATCCTTTTAGCAGAGTGTGGGCCTTGGCAAATGCCACACGGTTTTTTAATTGCCTTTTGTTTAGTGCTGGTTTCTGTGCACTGATTCGACCATGGAGGCCATTTCGAGACAGAATTCTACAAACTGTTCAGGTTGACCACAGGGACTTGAGGTGACCAGGCCTGGTGGAGCTCTGCTGCAGTGGAAAAGGGGCTGGCCTTGGATTTTCGAATCAACAAACGGTCCTCCCGAGCAGTTGTCTTGTGGGGTCTGCCGGACCTGGGCTTGTCAAAAACATCTCCAGTCATTTCAGATCTTTTTCTTATTCTTTGTACTTGACGCTGAGACACATTGAAGGTGTCAGCCACCTCAGCAGTGGATCTGGTCTTCAGCCTCTTGATAATTAACGCACTTGGTTTGTCTCAGGGTGGATCTTAGGCATGTTGTCAGAGGTCAAGTTGCAGTTGATGTGAAGGTCTGGTGTGCTGGGGTTCTTTTTATACACAAACACTAACTGACTGATCAGTAACTGATCATGGGTGAGGCTGTAATCTAGGATTGGGTGAATCATATGACAAGGCAACAAGACTTTTGTCTTGCCAAAATCTGACCTTTCTGTGTTCATTAAATGATCAATCTTTCTTCAGTGAAGCAAATTTATTTTAGTATATTGAGCATAATTTGGGAGGGTTTTAGCTTTCATATGAGACATTTCTAAAACCAATCGATTAATTTAAAGTCAGGTTATAAGTTTTTGTTTCTACAAAATGGATAAGCGACAAGACTTTTGTCAGGGACTGTAATCAAAAATAGCAAATTTATAAACATCTGTGTTTATATTTAACTCTTTTAATAAAAAATACCTCTAAAATTGAAAAAATTTCCAGAAAACTGAAGCCAGGCTATAATGGTGAACATTTTTATATGTATCCATTGTCTAAAATTGGAAGTTTGTAGCATTTTTAGTTTTTGTGTAGGATAACACTTAGGACCCTATGGACATAAATGTCCACTCATAAAAGCAGCAGTAAAATCATCATAGATTAATTTTTTTCCCCACACTTTTTGGGGGGGCTAAAATAAAGATCTGTTCCTGCTCTAATCAAAAAGATCACATTTATAAAAAATCATCAGGATTTTAACCCCTTTATAACCGGTTTCAAAACCTGAATTTGACCTTGAAAAAAATGACCTCTAAAACTGATATTTTTCAGAAAACAGAACTCAGGGTATAATGGAGTACATTTTTATGAGTTCTAGAAAGATTAAAAAGTTTGTCTAAAATAAGTTCTGAAAGGCCCTTTCCACTGGTTTTAAAGGACATTTCTGAAAATTATCTGAATTCTAAAGAATAAAAAAAGAATATAAATTTCAAAATCTTTAAACAACGAACAAATAAACAAATTTCCATTTATATTTGTTTTTTTTTAAACGAATGAAAATGATATGTTATTTTTATCATTTATGATTAAAATGTGTCTTTTGCCCATCATTCTACCCATTCTACATGTACTTGTTGATCTCACAGATTTGATGTGAATGTTTTTGTCCTGTCATAAAGGTGCTCTCTCAAAAATACAAGAGCCTTCCTCCATGAGTCCTCCTGAGCTCGAGCGTGGCCCACAGTCTGCCCGCCCCACAACACCATGCCTGGAAGACAGGAAGAAAAAGAAAAGGAAAATAAAATCTCATCATGCGTTTAATCCCTCAGCTTGATCTACACTTTGTGCCGTATGCAGTATGCTGACAGCATATTTGCTTAACATTTTTACAACTTCTCTTACACAGGTCTTGGGTGTAAAATGATCTGAAGTTGCTGGCCCGTGTGAGTGGAGAGTACGGAGGCTCGATCAGGTGACCAGCGTCGGGATACGCGAGCAGAGTGAGCAGGTGAATGTTCCCAGCCTTCTCCATCATCGCCTTTATCTAACACAAAACATCAACAACTTTAACTACCATAGGAATGAAATGTAAGCAACATGCAATCAAATGTCTACTAAAGTAAAGACTTCACAATTCCCAGCATTCAGACATTAAGTGAGACACAAGGACAATATAGGGAGAATAGCTACTGTTAAAATTCAGATAATAAATAAAAATCACATTCTTGATGTTCCATAACTTTGCTTGATAACTTTATTTTGATAACTTTAATTTGTACTCCCACCTGTATACTGAATATACCATTTTAAAATTAAGAGAGCTAAATTTATCTTTCAATATTTTCCACCTTACAAACTGCAGTAGCTGCTATGATATCCCCAAATACAGTGAACTCACATCCATAGCAGCTATAAAAGACGACCAGTTCTGATCATCCTGACTGACCACTAACAACAGGGGGCACTGCACACGTCCCATCTGCACATGAAGAAAAACATTTTTGTAGTAAAATAATACAAGACAAAACAATATAAATGTGGTTGCTGGTGAGATTGCCTTGAGTAAAACATACAAAGATCCCACATAAAAAGGGTTAGTAATGTTACTTCAGCATTTCTCCAGTGCTTTTCTGTTTAAATATCTATAAATCCCTCGTACTCACATCTACTTTGAATGCAGGGTCTTCAGGGATTGGCAGGAGCAGGTCATGCCATATTACTTCCTGCTTCTCATTGATGCGGACTTTGTCTTGATTTCTGAATACAGTTTTGTTACATGATAAAACATTTTACCCAAGCACAGTGCTATTCACCTTATTCCAGAAGTTTGTATGCACGTCCCCATCATCATTTGGGTTGTATTATTTTGCATGGGGCTGCCGATCTTAACAGAAAATAAGTTCAATAAAGACTATAAAGCTGTTTTAAAACCCCTAGACAGTTGGTGAGAAGTTGAGAGGTTGGTTTTGAACATGTTACATAAATGAACTTTATGTCATAATTACCATATCTTCTGCACCATAGGGCGCGCTCATAAGCCTCCAACCCCATCAAAAAACAACTGCCCACCCCACAATCCATAGCGCCCTATACACGAATCCACTCGGGTGTCCCAGCACGACTTCAGTAAACTACAAAGCCGCACCACCCGCGGCGCACGCAAACACGCACAGAGCAAACAGCGACCATGCAGTGAAAAACACTCGCAGCCACACTCATCACTCCACGTGGACAAGGAATGAAACGGAGGAACGAACCGAAAAAGCAAGTGCAATGTGTCACTTCTAGCCACAATTGAACAACTGAGTCACTGCAAACACGCCAACAATCCAGTGGTCCCAGACAGCACCCTCCCTACACGCCACAACTGAACAAAGCCGAGAGTCACCGTGAACGCGCCAAACAAAGTCCAACTAACCCATCTAACTGTTGTGTTTTGAAAGTCCGGTGCAGTTTATTTGTGAAAAAAGTTCGAAAATAGACCATTCAGTGACAGTGCACCTTATAATCCAGAGCGCCCTATAGTGCGGAAAATACGGTAAGATGCAAAACATTTCCCAAACTCTCCACTGAAATGAATGATATTCCTGTTGAACTGGAAGTGCCACCACAAGAAAGCACAGTTTAGCAGCATTTAGAGACAAAAGTGGGTGGGTCAGAATAAGGTGAATAGAATTAGGTACAAAGAGAAGTATATCACACACCTCGCAGAAAGAGCTGATGAAAAAATAAAAACAATAACAACTTGCAATGCAATCTTCAAACTACAAGGTCAGGAATATTATATTACACTTACATTAAATTTGACAGTGGATTTGTCATCTCCAATGACTTAAGCAATGGCTAAAATTAAATGATGATAAAGCTGTTAGCAGCAACATAACTTACATACTAAAGTAGTTCAATAGTTCTTCAACGCTGCCGTTCACTGGCTGAACATGACTTCCGTTGATACACACTGCACATCTAAGCTGAGAAACACAAAGAAACCACAGTGACATTACAGTTTTAAAATTATGCCTTCTTTCAAGTGAAATAAACATAATTTTTTTAAATTATTTGAATATATGAAAATCAATGTAGCACAAGTTCACTGTTACCTTCATGACCTTGGAGTAAGCGACCATTTTTAAGGTCATAGCTGTACCAAAAGACAGGCCCCACATGGCGATCCTGCTGCCCACAATCTGAGGATGCTGCTCCAGGAATTTATAGGCAGTCTAGAAAAGCAATAACAAGCTACATGTACTATCAAACATAATGGTCTAATGAACACCATGTAAATCATGATTAATTCATTGGTGGCTGGACTTTAGCCAACTTATGGGAAAATCTGTTCATCCATCTGTTTCAGAGTGATGAAAAATCATTCTTTCCTGTTCTTCCCTAATCTGGCCTGTGTGGAGGCTCATCAAAGATTTTTCTCAAATACAAGGCATCTTGCCTTGTCTAATCTGGGCATGGTAAGGCATCCAGGTATCAGTCGCTGCCCAAGTCCTGTTCTAAATGTTCATCTCCTCCACAGGCATGTGTTCTCCATCTGGTTAACATGTGGCTAATTTAGCAAGGAAACAAAAGTGTATCCTTCACTGCCTTGCACCAAATTACTCTTTCATCTAAAATGATGATTCTAAGTAGGAGCATGGACCCACAGTGCTTATGTTATATTTACATAATTACAATAAGGCATATACATTCAGGTGGTAGTGGTGAAAGAAACAGAATATAGGTGAAAAGTGTAAAATATGCACAAGTGTCCTTTCCACTGGCAAACAACTAGAGCACAGTGTCTTTGTTTTGAATGGTAAAAATGTCTCAAAATTTTGCAGATAACAGGAAGATCAAACCCTCAATAAATATTTTTATGTTGTGCTATTTCAGTGTGTACCCATTGTACCAATATTGAAGTAAGATTAAACTTTGATTAGATGTGGCTTACATAATAACAACCTGTGCCTTAGAACAACCTGTTCTGTGCTTTAATTGGGGGACATAAGGTCACTGAACCTTAAATTTACTGCAGCCTTTTTTATAATCTTGAACCAAAGTGATTTATTACCTAAAGATAAAAAGAGTGAGCTGCTCTTCCACTATTGTGATGTTGACACAGCAGCCTTTCAAGTTTCAAAGTTGACAAAATAAAAAAAGATCTTCATTACCTCAAAGTAGTCATTCTTCATACTTTTTCCAGTTGTCATTGTGACTTTATTGGTCAGATAATCCAGGGCCAGAGCAGCAAACCCATGTGACGCCAGTAAAGACGCTCTATACTCCACTAGATTGCCACCTCCTCCCCAGAGGTCCAGGACAGCAGGAAACGGGCCAGGTCCTGCATAAAATCTTCTGTAAGCAACAAAGTCGACCCCTGGCACACACTGTGCAGAAGGAGAGCCCACCTGGAGGGAGGAAGAGTGTAGCAGTGAGGTCGTGCTCTGTAACTGGTATCCTCTGGACTCCAGGAGCCATGTACCAGCGCTCCACCAGCACAGCAGCCAGACAGCTCTGCTCGTTGAAGCCCTCTGACAGGTGGCCCTGGTACACTGACACTGTCACCTCCAGAGGGGTCTCCACATTGGTCTTCCTCAACCTGAGCCATTATTATATTGCATTAGTCACACTCATTAGATACACTTTGCATTACATCTCCTACCCACTCTTACATCACATGTGCTGCTACACAAAAATACTGTAGAAAGAACAGTCACACATTATAATGTCTGACCTGAGTCCAGGTTTACTCCCTGGCACTGGTCTGAGGCTCCACAGTAATCCCATTGGTTCCACTCCTTCATATGTCCCACCCAGGCTGGGGTCCTCACACACTGTCAATGCAAAGGTGCACTATGTAACTTTTCAGATTTGAGGTCAGCCACCTGCTTGTCTCCATGGAGGTGTAACTGGTTTTACTGGAGAACTAAAATATCAGGTAAGTCTTGCATTTAGTCAATGACAGGTATACTGTTACTAATGGCAGAGTCACCTTTCTACAAATTTGACCTCTAACATGGTGTGCTTGCATAACTTGTCTTCAGGAAAATATATGATATATAATACATTTAATGGAACATTCCAGGCATTCTCCTTTGGAACAAGCAGGTGATGGGCCCTCCACCGGAAAAGACTGAAGTGAACAGGGGAGTATTAATACTTAGTGAGAGACTTACAGTTGAGTGTCCCGGTGCTGTCACACATGTAGTGTCCAAACGCCTCCCAGTTGTGTTTGTCTTCACTGAGGAGATGGGAGCGCACCGTCAGCTCAGTCCCAGGAGGAGCATTTTGGACCAGCACTTTAAACTTCTCATCCACAAGAGCTCGGGATGGGTGAACGGACAGCCGCACACCACTCGGTTTATTTGCCATTAATGCCAAAATGATCTGCAAAAAAAACATATTATTCTCATAACACGGATGTATATACCTGTGTATCTTACATTTGTTGTGATGTGAAGGTAAACACCACACTTTTTATTTATGAATTCATGTATTTACCTTTATTTAATGCTACCATGTGCAAGTTTTTTTCTTCTAATAACAGTCAAGATCCAATATGTATGTCCCATTTCTCAATTTGTGGTGATATGGCATTGAGCCAGGAATGCTCCCCATATAGCTTCATGTCTCTTTCTTGTTCATAGTGTCCAATCAAACACGCTCCATTTGAATTACAGATAGTATTTCACAAAGCCAGTCTTCAAAATTTGGTGGTGGTAGAATTCCATGCCAACAAAATTAGGTTTTTAGCCACCACCATCCCAAGCTGCAGCATTTATAGAACATCCAAATAGAGCTAAGCTGTAATCAGGCTTAATGTCTTTAGAATAACACTTAGAAAACCACTTAAAAATTGTACACCAAAAAGAAAGTAATTGTGGTCAAAACCAAATAAGATGATCAAGTGTTCCCTCAGCACAAGAACATTTATCACACTGAGAAAACACTGTTGGAAACTTTTTATGCAAATTCTGTTTTAGAATAGCGCAAGTTGTGTACCACCTCGAACTGGACAAATCAATAACGACTATTAATGGAGGAAGAATTAATCTTTCTCCCAGTGTTTAACTGATATATCAGAATTTAAATCTTCAACCCATGCTAAAATCATCAAGTGTCAGAAGTACAACTGAATAGTTTCAAATTATATTCAAACAATCCTGTTTTCCCTTCACTTCTGTCTCTTTGAAACATGAGCCTCCCAAGCCTCCTTCTCCCTCTCCCTCTCCCTATTCCCACTGTGGAGTCCTCTTTGCAGGTCCCTTCATCATTGCTTACAGCAGCTCCATTTGTACTGCAGTGGAACAACTCATAGATATATACATATATATAGATATAGATATATAGACAATATAGAACGTGGAATATGCCAGGGCTGCCCAATTTCTGCCTTCTTATTTTTGTTACCCGTGCAAATTTAGCCAGTTATATTAAGGACAGTGATCTTAATCCATTGTAGGAAGAGAACCTTGCTGATGACAAAACACTCTTTTTAAATGACTGTTCTCAGGTAAACTATGCTATTAACCTATTAACCACATTTTCCTTAACTTTAGGACTCAAGTTTAACTCACCCAAATGGAAACTATTCCCCATCAAATCTTGTAATTCCTTACAAATATCAGTAAAAAGTGAAATATTTGGATGTTAGTATTATAAAAGACAAAAGACAACGTGAGCACTTTAACCCCCTTGTGTTTATGAATTCAAAATAAATTTATTAAGTGGCTTAAAAGGGACTTACTGATCTCTGGTAAGGTTTTACTCTTCAAAGCTGAAGGGCTAGTTTATTCATATATGTACAAGTAGATAAAATCTTATCAGATTTCATCTGGAAGAAAAAAGCACACCTCATTAGGAAAAATTTAATGATTAATATTAACAAATGAAGTAATGGTAGATTTAACATACCAGATTTTCAGACTCTACATTCCTCTTTCAAAAATAAATGGATCTAAAGATATTTATTTATCCCAAATTCTTTACGGAACTTCATTTCAACACGTGTATTTGAAGCATCAGGAGGTCTAAACTTTATTTTGAGATGTAATTATAGCATCTTTCAATTAAATGTAACTTTCACAAATAGCTACTGTTATGTTGGTCTTTAGTATATAAGCACAACTTCTCACCACATAGCCTAAGTGTTACATATGGAATAACAAGGATATATGCTTTAAGCACAAAACTCTTTTCTTAAAAGGGGTTGACGATCTTTATACACCAACTATTTAACAACGAAGGCATCACCTACTCCTACAATGAATTTTTCAATGTTTACAATTTTCCATTAATGTAAGAGAATATGTAATTGTTTTTGACGCCATCCCTTCTGGTGTGAAAATGATGATGTTCACTTATGTACATGTTTCTCATGATGGCCCAGCTAAAACAGAGCTGTTTATTGGTAACTCTGACCCATTTTTAATCATTAAAACAAATAACCAATGTATAAAAGAACTTATCACAAGAGAGTCTTTCAGTAAACCAGCTTCTGTTTTTCTTTGGAACAACTCTGTTAGTGCTGTTATTTCAAAATGTCGCTTAAACGTGGATCATCTTTGCTCATTCTGTCACAGAGTTGAAGAAATGGTCACCCATGTGTTTTGGGAAAGTTCATACACTCAAATCTTTTGGATGACATATTTTTGTTTCTGAATAAAAAGCTTGATACAAACCTACATTGCAAAACACGCACTTTGTGGTGTCTTTGAGAAAGATATTCTTGTAAAAAATATATGTGTTGAACTAAATCTTAATCCTATCACACACAAATCCCAAAGCCATGAAAACAAAAGCACTTTGTATGGAATTTGAAATAGAAAATGTGAACATATTTATTATATTTCTACATCTGTATAATGCCCTGTAAATATGAATTATAAAGCCTCTAGCAATGTTATTGTTTATACCACTGCAAACCATATTACACTGTATATTTGAAATTAAATAAATAAATAAAATCTTGGTTTCACCTTCCAGATTTTATTATAGTTTTATGTTTCAGACACACTACACTCGCTGCAACTTCTTCTGGAGTTTCATGTTGTGTAACCACGCTGAACTTACTCAAGTAGCAGTCGTGTCTCGGCCGATTCTGGCTTTCATGCGGGGCTGTTGGCTGACTATATGTGGCTGACTGACGATCCGATTGTGAGATACTGTGTCAGTATCGAACTGCATACAGGTCACGTGTGGCTGTGGCAAGTTTGTCAAACCACTAATGGGCCTGACCCATGAACACAAGTCTGTTCCCCACATCCATCACAAAAAATGCGGGACACAGCCTTAATAAAGTCCAGAGGCAAACACACCGAACGTCTTTGTCGGCCCAGTAGCAAACAAACGACGGGTTTTCAATTCCCAGGATCCTTCCCCCAAAGAGCACTTCAGGTCAACTCCTCCGAAGCAGCGCCAAATATCCTCCTCCACCTTCCGCTGATGCAGATCACGTGACTGGCTCAACCAATCAAAAGCAGAGTTCAGCGAAATAGCCATAGTTTTTTTTTTTTTTTTTTTTTTTTTTTTTGTTTTTTTTTTTTTTTTTTTTTTTGTTTTGTTTTTGCTAAATTATATAGTACAAACAATTTGGCAATGTTAAATGAGCAAGTAAGCATGACAAATGAGAGGTCAGACAGGAACAACGTAAATTTAAGGGTTTAAGAGTTCATAGCTAGTGATAAGTCAGAATGATTGCGTTCTCGCTGTCCTTAAAGGTGAGAGAGGCAAAAAAAAAAAAAAAGTTTCAGCTCTTTGATAAATGCTATAAAAAGGGGTTTATGTTTCAAAATTTTGTTTATGTGGATGAAAAATGTGGATGAAAAAAGTATAATAATAACATTCAAAAGTAGTTCATGTATTTTATCCTTACATAGAAGTCCAAATAATAATAATGTCTTTCTTGGTGAAGTCCTTTAGATGGATTATTTTACAGAACAAACAGAAGTGTACATCTTCCCATCAAGTAATACTCTTTACACATTCAAAGAAGAGGTGCTCTGTTGTTTCTACGTCCACGTCACAGTAGGAGCATTTATTATATTCTATACCAGAGCATGTTCTGATGAATTCACTGGAAGGGTAGATTCCACACAGAGTTTTATAATGAACTTCTTCTGCTTTTGGAGGAATGGGGAGTCTAAGATAAACTGTTGTAATTTTGATCTTTTCTGGGTTGTTAAAGTACTTGGCAACATCGTTTGGGTTGTGCACGAATGGATATATGATTTTGTTAAAACATTTTCTCAATTCAGAGTTAGTAAATTTTTGGGAATTATTTTCCATTAATCCATAGTTTGGGAATTTGTAAAGAATTATGGTCTATGGCATTATTACTATTGCTGATTGCTTTTTCTTTTTGTTGACCGGAAAAAGGTGGAGGGAGGATGGAGCGTGAGATTGACAGGCGGATCGGTGCAGCATCGACAGTGATGCAGTCGCTGTATCGGACTGTTGTGGTGAAGGGGAGCTGATTCAAAAGACAAAGCTCTCAATTTACCATTCAATCTTTGTTCTTACCCTCACCTATGGTCTGGGTAATGACTGAAAGGATGAGATCGCGGATACAAGCGGTAGAAATGAGTTTCCTACGCAGGGTGTCTGGGCGCTCCCTTAGAGATAGAGTGAGGAACTCGGTCACAGGGGAGGAGCTCGGAGTAGAGCCGCAGCTCCTCCACGTCGAGAGGAACCAGTTGAGGTGGCTCGGGCATCTGTTCTGGATGCCTCCTGGGCGCCTCCCTTGGGAGGTGTTCCAGGCATGTCCCACCGGGAGGAGGCCCCGGGAAGAGCCAGGACACGCTGGAGGGACTATGTCTCTTGGCTGGCCTGGGAACACTTTGGAGTCCCCCCCGGAGGAGCTGGAGGAAGTGTCTGGAGTGAGGAAGTCTAGGAATCCCTGCTCAGACTCCTGTCCTTGCCACCTGGCCCTGGATAAGTAGAAGAAAATGGATGGAGGGAGAGCCACTGAGGGAGGCATGCTCACCTATTGAAAACCACTGTGTTAGACAGTTTAGGTTTAAGCTGAACAATCTGAGTGAAGTGTTAACTGGATGTTATGCCGCTTTTATGGGTGTTTAATCATTTACTTTCATTTTAGCCTTTGTATCCATTTGCTTGATATTATTGGGTTACACTTGTAATATGATTGGTATGTTATTTTGTTGTCTATTTGTTAGCTTTAGCTATCTCCAAAAATATGTCTATTTCCAACTGTGTTTATGTAAACTCTGTTGGTTTAGTTGATTAATGTGAATAAAATGTGATTTTATTATTATCAATAGAGGGGAGTTGGAAATCTTTACATTATCATCTTTAATCACTTGTGCTAACATTTATATATGTATTGTAGATAATTAGTGAATAGTTAGCCTTATGATTTCTGATCAGGGGGTCCGTTGGCGACCCTTGAGCTGCATCAGACTACCTTGCCCCGTGTAATCATTGGTAATCAGACTTGGACTTTGTATTTAGTGAGGAGCCTCAGAGGGGCCATTCTGTGTCTTCTTAGAGTTGTGTTTTGGATCACTTGTTTTACATGTTATTTTACTGCCAATGACCCAGCTTTGTGTTGACCTGTCCTTGTAAGGTGGCGTTATGTCTTTTACCTATTGCCATGTGGCTCAACATCATCCATGAGCCCTATGGCCTTCCCAGGGGTATAAAATCCAGTATGTGTTGTTATGACCACCAGAAAGATGCCTTTGTCAGGGACAGACAGTACTGTGATTATGCGCACAATTGCTGAAATAAATCAGACTGTTTGATTTAAGACAACTTCTCAGTTTATTCTTTACTTTAGAATATCCACAACATTGCTATTTCTGTTTCATTTAATAGAGGTTTATTGCAAATATTAATTTAATTACTTCTTCCTCTTTTTTTTACTGGCAATACCAGCCATTTTATTATGATTGATAGCAATCTGATGGGCTCTGAATTTGAAGTACTCCTATTTTCTAATGCTTGAAATAATATTTGAATTGCTATAAATATTAGTGATTTCTTTTGTAATTTCAGTACAAAATGATTATTTAACATGGAGGAGTTAAATTTCCAGTATCCTTTGCTATGTAATGTTTTATCTTTTAAGGTAAAAGAAATTTTGACTAAAGGTAAAAAACTTTGACTAAAATAAAACATTTCTCCCTGCTCTAATTAAAAATATCACATTTATAAAAATCATCAGGATTTTAACCCCTTTATTACCAGTTTGAAAACCTGAATTTCACATGTAGTAAAACCAACTAAAACCAACATATTTTCCATGTATAATGGGGTACATTTTTACATGTGCCCTAAGCTTAAAGTTTGTGTGTCCCAGTGCTCTGGATCTTGTGCCAGTCCCAGGTTTCAGTGGTCCAGGCAAGGCAGCAAGCAGCAGGATGTGGTCCTCATTCTAAAGGGTCTCTTAGAAAAACTAACCCGCATATTTGTAAATCAATTTACTATCACAGTCCATATGCAGTTGACCCACACATCACATCACACATGTATTTATTGATCTCATACATTTGATGTAAATATTTTTCTCAACCATAAAGGTGCTCTCTCAAAAATACAAGAGCCTTCCTCCAGGAATCCTCCTGAGCTCGAGCGTGGCTTACAGTCTGCCCGCCCCACAGTGTTGTGTCTGGAAGCCAGGAAGAAAAAGAAAAGGAAAATCACATCTCATCATGCATTTAATCCCCCAGCCCTGATCTACACTTTGTGCAGTATGCTGACAGCATACTTTCTTAAGCTTTTTACATCTTGTCTTACATAATTCTCTGGTGTCAGGTGTTCTGAAGATGCTGGTTCGTGTGTGTGGAGAGTACGGAGGCTCGATCAGGTGACCAGCGTCGGGATACGTGAGCAGAGTGAGCAGATGAATGTTCCCAGCCTTCTCCATCATCGCCTTTATCTGTTTTATCAATTTTAAAATTAACACATCTAAATTTATGTTTTAATATTTTCCACCTGACAGTCTGCGGTAGTTGCTATGTTATCCCCAAATACACTGAACTCACATCCAAAGCAGATACAAAAGATGGCCAGTTCTGATCATCCTGACCCACCACTAACAACAGGGGGCACTGCACACGTCCCATCTGCACATGAAGAAAAACATTTTTGGAGTAAAATAGTACAAGACAAAACAATATAAATGTGGTTGCTGGTGAGATTGCCTTGAGTAAAACATACAAAGATCCCACATAAAAGGGGTAGTAATGTTACTTGTTTCTGTAGCATTTCTCCAGTGCTTTTCTGTTTAAATATCTACAAATCCCTCATACTCACATCTACTTTGAATGCAGGGTCTTCAGGGATTGGCAGGAGCAGGTCATGCCATATTACTTCCTGCTTCTCATTGATGCGGGTTTTGTCTTGATTTCTGAATAAAATTTGATTTTGTTACATGATGAAACATTTTACCCAAGCACAGTGCTATTCACGCTATACAGGAAGTTGTCATGCGTGTCGCCATAATTTTTTGGGTTGTATTATTTTTCACTGGTCTGCCGATCTTAACAACAAATCAGTGAGAATCTTGTTGGTGCACATGAAAATTTTACATTTTACAGACATTAACTTACTCAGTGGCAGCTGGTGATATAACTTTTTAGAGGGGTGCCTAGGCCAAAATGATATCTTAAGTATATGTTTTATTTAGGCTATTGTGTGCCAGAGACAGTACAGTCATTTTGTAACTATTGGCTAAACTACAGTATATCTTGAATGAATATAAATAATTTGTTTCATATTTAATCAGTTCCCTGTCCTACACTTGCACTGTGTTCTGGTTACCACAATTAAAGCACAATGTACAGCCAACCGCAAAGTTTACGGAGGAGCAAAACCTGATCCACCGCTCACAACCATCCCCAACAACGTAACATAACACACCGCTTACAACCATCCACAACAACGTAACATAACACACCGCTTACAACCATCCACAACAACCAGCCCTAATGACAAAACCTGATCCACCACTCACAACCAGCCCCAACGTCAGCAAACCTACAATAAGAGGCTACAGTCAAAACATGAACACACGGCATCAATGCCGCTCCTACAATGCGCATGGCAAAACACCAAAGCGGCTCCGTTGTACCCACAAGCTCATTTATGCACTATTTAACTATTAGCACTATTTACCTGTGAGGCTCCATTCTTAGATCTTATCATCTTACCTTCTGCAGAGGACTGAAGCAGTGTATCCTCTATCCACCACCCTGTTGGTTCCGTCTCCAAAAGTGTATTATTGTCCAGTTTGAAGAGATGAAACTGGTCCAAGTCCCGGTCCAATCAGGTCCACGATGCAAGGTCCGGGAGTCGAGTGCACCAGCTGGTCGTAAAATTAGTCTTAATCCTACTCCCCACTTAAATCTGAAAGTTACTATCAGTCTATATTAGCACTAGGGCACTAGGTAGACTTAAGCCCTGATACTGCAATGAGTGAGTGCCATGGGTCCCGGCGTCGGCAGTGACTGTTCCAGGTCCTGGCGCAGGGTCTGTGTTAGTATGTCTGCTGCTCTGGGTCTGATGAGTGGTGTCTCTCCCTCACGTGTGTGTCTCCTGTGTGGAGGTTTAGGAGAAAATAACTAGCTACCACTAGCCAGTTTGTGAATCAAAATAAGAGTCATAGGACATCGCCTCGGCCAGATGCGCACAATCCATCTTAATGGTTCTTCCTAAAAACTTCCTTGGATGCACTTTGATTTGAAGTTGAACTCGCCATAACCATATAGTACACAGCTCTGTTGTTATCCATACATTTGCCTATAGTAGTAACATGGTACCAGTGGAGAGTTGGGGCTGGGTGGGAGAGAGCGAGCAGCTGAGTCATAATAGGTCAGGTGTGTGATAAACGTTTATGAAGACCAATGACTTGATTTGAGTTCACCCCCATCCTGCACCCCCAAGACATATTTCAGGGCTGTAATGTAAAGTAATGTGCAGAAGCAATGTACTGATGTCAAATTTTCATAAAACTTCAGGCTTTCCCATCGACCTCCATTGAGTTTGCTCCGACCCAGTGAACTCAAAGGGCAAACACATGAATCAAATAAAATGATATGACCACATTTAACATGATAAAAATATGTGTATGCAGATACACTCAACTTTAAACAAAATATGAAACATATAGCCTAATACAAAATAACAACTTTATCAATTTTTTTATCTAGGTCAAATTAGGAAGTGCAGCACACTTGCGCCCTCTATTGACCATCTGCCACTGGTCAACCAGAAGTGCCACCACAAGAAAGCTCAGCATTTAGAAACAAGTGGGCAGGGTAGAATAAAGTGAATGGAATTAGGTACAAAGAGAAGTATATCACACACCTCACAGAAAGAGCCGATGAAAAAAGAACAGAAACTTGCAATCTTCAAACTACAATGTCAGGGATATTAGATTTGACAGTGCATTTGTCCTCCCCAATGACTTATGTAATGACTAAAAGTAAAATGATAATAAAGCTGTTAGCAGCAACATAACTTACATACTCAAGTAGTTCAATATTTCTTCAACGCTACCATTCACTGGCTGAATGTGACTTCCGCTGAAACACACCGCACATCTAAGCTGAGAAACACAAAGCAAACCACAGTGACATTACAGTTTTAAAATTATGCCTTATTTCAAGTGAAATAAACAATTTTTATTAAAATTATTTGAATATATGGAAATCTATGTAGCACAAGTTCACTGTCACCTTCATGACCTTGGAGTAAGCGGCCATTTTTAAAGTCATAGCTGTACCAAGAGACAGGCCAAACATGGCGATCCTGCCGCCCACAATCTGAGGATGCTGCTCCAGGAATTTATAGGCAGTCTAGAAAAGCAATAAAAAGCTACATGTACTATCAAACATAATGGTCTCATGAACACCATGTAAATCATGATTAATTCATTGGTGGCTGGAATTTAGCCAATTTATGGGAAATTCCTGTTCTTCCCTAATCTGGCCTCTGATCAAAGATTTTTTCTCAAATACAAGGCGTATGCCTTGTCTAATCTGGGCATGGTAAGGCATTCAAGTATCACTTGCTGCCCAAGTCCTGTTCTAAATGTTCATCTCCTCCACAGGCATGTGTTCTCCATCTGGTTAACATGTGGCTAATTTAGCAAGGACAGAAAAGTGTATCCTTCACTGCCTTGCACCAAATTACTCTTTCATCTAAAATGATGATTCTAAGTAGGAGCATGGACCCACAGTGCTTATGTTATATTTACATAATTACAATAAGGCATATACATTCAGGTGGTAGTGGTGAAAGAAACAGAATATAGGTGAAAAGTGTAAAATATGCACAAGTGTCCTTTCCACTGGCAAACAACTAGAGCACAGTGTCTGTGTTTTGAATGTTAAAAATCCTCAAAATTTTGCAGACAACAGGAAGCTCAAACCCTCAATAAATATTTTTATGTTGTACTATTTCAGTGTGTACCCATTGTACCAATACTGAAGTTTGATTCAACTTTGATTAGATGTGGCTTACATAATAACAACCTGTGCCTTAACCTGTTCTGTGCTTTAATTGGGGGACATAAGGTCACTGAACCTTAAGTTTACTGCAGCCTTTTTTAATCTTAAACCAAAGTGATGTATTACCTAAAGATAAAAAGAGTGAGCTGCTCATCCACTATTGTGATGATGACACAGCAGCCTTTCAAGTTTCAAAGTTGACAAAATAAAAAAAGATCTTCATTACCTCAAAGTAGTCATTCTTCATACTTTTTCCAGTTGTCATTGTGACTTTATTGGTCAGATAATCCAGGGCCAGAGCAGCAAACCCATGTGACGCCAGTAAAGACGCTCTATACTCCACTAGATTGCCACCTCCTCCCCAGAGGTCCAGGACAGCAGGAAACGGGCCAGGTCCTGCATAAAATCTTCTGTAAGCAACAAAGTCAACCCCTGGCACACACTGTGCAGAAGGAGAGCCCACCTGGAGGGAGGAAGAGTGTAGCAGTGAGGTCGTGCTCTGTAACTGGTATCCTCTGGACTCCAGGAGCCATGTACCAGCGCTCCACCAGCACAGCAGCCAGACAGCTCTGCTCCTTGAAGCCCTCTGACAGGTGGCCCTGGTACACTGACACTGTCACCTCCAGAGGGGTCTCCACATTGGTCTTCCTCATCCTGAGCCATTATTATATTGCATTAGTCACACTCATTAGATACACTTTGCATTACATCTCGTACCCACTCTTACATCACATGTGCTGCTACACAAAAATACTGTAGAAAGAACAGTCACACATTATAATGTCTGACCTGAGTCCAGGTTTACTCCCTGGCACTGGTCTGAGGCTCCACAGTAATCCCATTGGTTCCACTCCTTCATATGTCCCACCCAGGCTGGGGTCCTCACACACTGTCAATGCAAAGGTGCACTATGTAACTTTTCAGATTTGAGGTCAGCCACCTGCTTGTCTCCATGGAGGTGTAACTGGTTTTACTGGAGAACTAAAATATCAGGTAAGTCTTGCATTTAGTCAATGACAGGTATACTGTTACTAATGGCGGAGTCACCTTTCTACAAATTTGACCTCTAACATGGTGTGCTTGCATAACTTGTCTTCAGGAAAATATATGATATATAATACATTTAATGGAACATCCCAGGCATTCTCCTTTGGAACAAGCAGGTGATGGGCCCTCCACCGGAAAAGACTGAAGTGAACAGGGGAGTATTAATACTTAGTGAGAGACTTACAGTTGAGTGTCCCGGTGCTGTCACACATGTAGTGTCCAAACGCCTCCCAGTTGTGTTTGTCGTCACTGAGGAGATGGGAGCGCACCGTCAGCTCAGTCCCAGGAGGAGCATTTTGGACCAGCACTTTAAACTTCTCATCCACAAGAGCTCGGGATGGGTGAACGGACAGCCGCACACTGCATGGTTTATTTGCCATTAATGCCAAAATAATCTGCAAAAAAATATATATATAAGTAAATAAAATATATATTATTCTCATAACAAGGATGTATACACCTGTGTCTCTTACAATTATCATGATGTGAAGGTAAACATTTTGTATTTATAAATTTATTGACCTTTATTTAAAGCTACCATGTGCAACTTTTTTTAAATTATAATAACAGTCAAGATCCAATATTTATGTCCCATTTATCAATTTGTGGTGATATGGCATTGAGCCAGGAATTCTTCCCATATAGCTTCATGTCTCTCTCTTGTTCATAGTGTCCAATTGAACACACTCCACTTGAATAACAGATCCCTTTTCACAAAGCCAATCTTCAAAATTTGGGGGTGCGGTGGACTTCCAAGTCAACAATGTAAGTTTTTTAGCCACCACCATCCCAAGCTGCAGCATCTGCAGCTTTTTCCCATAGTTCAACTGATATATCCAAATTTAAATCTTTAACCCATGCTTCCCGCAAATGTTCTCTGGAGACAGAGGTAGTGAAACAGTTCACAGATTGAGATCATATGTTTAGAATCAGGGGAGAGCCGTAGTTTCTCATAAAATTTGTGAGAAGGTTGAATAAATACATAATGTTTGTATGTCTGTTTTATGATATGCTGAATTTGAAGGTCGCGAAATAAGTTTGAATTTTGAATATTTTATTTATCATGGAGTTGGGCAAATGAGGCAGACTGACCATTAATATTCAAATTAGTTTTAGCTGCAGTATCCTTTCTCTTCAAAGTCACAAAAGTTGCATTTAATTGCCCAGGTCTAAATAGAGGATTTTTGGCAGATTGGAGTAGATACAGAATTTTTAGGTTACCATGTGCAAGTTGATTTGTTTTCTTTTTAATTAGTAGATCTGAAACCTGTTTCCCTAGCACTTCGTCTCATCTTAATACAGACTCACCTGTACTCTCTAAGTCTTTTTCTGTCAGGTTTGGCACACTGTCAGACGGTGTTCTGTCGAAATAACCTCCCGCAGCCTAAATCGACAGTGACCTCTACAGATTCATGCTACCCCGTCGAAATAAGCAACCTAACGTTTTCACATTTACAATTGTATAGATCCAATAAAGCAAGGGTGTCCAAACTACGGCCCGCGGGCCAACTGCGGCCCGCAGTCCAGTTTTTATTGGCCCGCGGCAAGTTTTGAAAATATAATATAATACGGCCCGCATATGGTTTGCACAAAGTTTGCGCTCCTTGGAGCTCCACTTCTCAGTTTCAACACTTGGTGGAGCCAAACAACTTTAGCGCTTGAACTCTCTTGCAGTACTAAGTTTGAACACTAGATGGAGCCAGCCACGGAAACAGGTGTTTCTCTGTTGCCGCCCAAAAAAAACTACTGTCACCGCAAATAGGCAAACATGACAGCGCCGAAGAAACCAAAATAGCAAGTGAGTGCAGGAGATTTCAAACACGGTGGGAAAATGATTATTTCTTCAAAGAAATAAATGGAAAGTGTGTCTGTTTGATTTGTAAAGAAGATATTGCTGTGATGAAAGAGTATAATGTCCGACGCCACTATGAGACCAAACATCAGAGCTACACATCATACACTGGTGATGAACGAACACAGAAAGTCAAGCAAATGGCAGCTAGCTTACAAGCCCAACAACAGCTTTTTTTCGCGCTAACAAAATACAGGAAAATGCTACAACAGCAAGTTATGAAGTCTCTAAACTTATAGCCCAGCACGGCAAACCATTCTCAAATGGTGATTTCATAAAGCAGTGCCTCATCAAAGTCACAGAAACAATGTGTCCAGAAAAATTGCAGGATTTCAATAACGTGAGCTTATCCAGGAATACGGTGGTACGGAGAATCGAGGACTTGGCAGCTAACGTGAAACTTCAACTGAGAGACAAAGCGTGCGCTTTTGATTTTTACTCAATAGCATGTGATGAGAGCGCAGACGCCACAGACACCGCTCAGCTGTTAATTTTTTTGCGGGGAGTAGATGATAACTTTTGCTGTACGGAGGAGCTGCTTGACATGATGAGCCTAAAAAGCACAACCACGGGTAAAGATATTTTTGAAGCCGTGTCAGAGGCAATTGAAAAAATGGGGCTTAAATGGGACAAGCTCTGCGGCGTAACAACGGACGGAGCTCCAGCCATGAGGGGCGAGCGCAAAGGTATGGCATCCATGGTGTGTGAAAAGGTAAAACAGAGTAGCGGTGAAGCTGTTAAAATGCACTGCATAATCCACCAAGAAGCACTTTGTGCCAAGACGGTCCAGCTGGGTAATGTGATGGACACTGTTGTAAAAACTGTCAACATAATTCGAGCTAGAGGACTATACCACAGAGAATTTCAAGCTTTCCTAGCCGATGTGGATTCTGAATACGGGGATGTACTCTACCACTCTAATGTGCGCTGGCTCAGCCGCGGCTCTGTGCTCCAGCGGTTTTACGCGCTGAGATCAGAAATCGACCAGTTTTTAAATGAGAAGGGCCGTCCTCTTCGTGAACTGAGTGACCCTCTGTGGCTGGCAAATCTCACATTTTTAGTTGATTTTACGCATCATTTGAATACACTAAACAAGAACCTACAAGGCAAAGAGCAGCTGGTTCCACAACTTTACGCGCACCTGAAAGCCTTCTGTGTAAAGCTCCGCCTGTTTGAGACGCAACTACGGAGTTTTAACACTGCGCACTTTCCTACACTGGCTGAAATCAAAGCTGCTTTTCCAAACGCGGACCTTACTGCTAATAATGACAAACATGTGTCTGTGATTGCATCTCTTATGATAGAATTCAACCAGCGTTTCCAAGATTTTTCTGTAATTGACAAACAAATCAAGCTCTTCTCTACCCCCTTCCTGGTGGATGCAGAAGAAGTGGAAGAGAGTTTGCAGTCAGAATTGATTGAAATGCAATGTGATGATTCTCTGAAAAGTCAGCATCAGCTTCTCTCCCTCCCTGACTTCTATCAGAGTTTGGATAATGTCAAGTTTCCTCTGATGAGACGCCATGCAAAAAGAATGATGAGCCTGTTTGGCTCAACATACATATGCGAACAAACATTTTCTCTATTAAATCAGAACAAAAACAGACTGAGAACCAGAATAACTGATAGCCACCTCTGTGAAGTCCTTCGTGTCTCAACCACCAAATTTTCTCCTGACATATCAGCCATTCTTCAATCCAAAGGACAGCATCACTGCTCCCAGTTCTTCACGAAGGTGAGTTACAATTACACAGTAAAATTATACATAGTCAGCATGTCACCTCTAGTATGCGGCCCGGCCCTTGGTTCATTTTTCTGTAGGGAAAAAAGTTTGGACACCCCTGCAATAAAGTAAACCTCCACAGTTATACAGCATATTTCTTTGGATTAGAAACAGCACGTTTTATGCAGTTTGCACATAATGATCATACTTTATACCTTAGTTACGTAAAATTTCAACTCATTTATATGAATATGTGTAGGTACTTTAATTCGACAGTCATATTTGGCTCTGACTAAAGGGAGCACATATCAACAGCTCCCATTGAAGAATCACTATTATTTACTCATTTATACGACTTTGGGTAGAGGTAGCTCATTTCGACAGGCCTACATTTTCTATAAAATGAGGCTCCCACTATATAAGAGAAAGAAATTACTGGAAACACTGAAATGTTTATATTAAAATACAGACTAGTGTGAATTTCCTTTTATAATATAGTGATATTTTATTTATACAACGACTTTCTAAACAAAGTTACAGTGTTTTCTACACATGGAAACTAAATAAAAATACGATTTAATGGAAATTAAATTAAATTAAAATTAATTAAAATGCTAACGATAAAATCTAATATTTAATCCAAACTATTCAGTCATCTAAGGTATTCTGCAGCAAATCTAACACGCACATCTCGTTGCTTACATAATTAACTGATCAAAAGTTACAATAAACCCAATATACTTTAAAATGTTTCTTGTTAATCCACTTCTGCCTCAGGAGCTCAAATCGACGACATTTAAACGACTGCACAAAGCAATAACGTATCACAACAACATATAATGGTGAAATAAATGCTTTAAACATCAACAGCAATCACTGGACAAACGTTGCATATAGCAGTGAAAATGCAGGACATTTACAGCGATACTAATGAACTATACCGAATAACATTCTACAGTCTATGATTTGAGCTCAAAGTTCAGAGAGTTAGCGCTTATAGCAGCAGCGTGCATGTAGCAGTGAGGTAGGCTACTGGATTTTTAATCGTATTCTTACAAAAGAATTAACTTACAAACGGAAAACTAAGGCGGAGTGTGTCCTTTCACACAGAACCACGATGCCCTGACTTTGCCGAGTTGAAAAGTTCGTTGAGCGGCGAAAAAGACTCGAAACACTTTTATATACATGCCCCACCCCACCCGGACAGGACACGTGAGGCACGGGACGCTAGAGGGAGCAACAGGACAGGAATGGATAGAGAGATCGATCCATGACGCAACCCTATGGAAAGTAATTTGTGTAATCTGATCTTGAATTTTAAATGAATTTTAAATGAATTTCTCACTTTGAAATGTATAACTTTGAAAAATGTTGCTATTGTTTTTTGTTTGTTTGTTTGTTTGGCTTATTTTTTTTTTTTTTGTTTGGTTTTCTTTCTGAATTTTAGTTGATGGATTTAAAATATAGTATAAGTAGCCTATATACATTTACAATGTTTAAAAAAACAGTTTAAATATACAGTACCTATATTTTCTTTTCTTTCTATATATATATATATATATATATATATATATATATATATATATATATATATATATATATTAATGCAAAATATCCCTCCTCTGGTTTTTCGTCAAATCGCACCCTGTTTTTAATGAGTCTATAGAATTCTAAGAGCTAAAAAATAATCACAGTTTTTTTTGTGTGAAAGTCATTTCTATTCAATCTATAGCCTACTGCAAAAAAAAAAAAAAAGTACTAAAAAGTTCTATCTGACTGTTAATGACACTTCACATTGACTTTGGAGAGTTTAAGTTCATAAACCAGGTAATTCTATAGAATGCCAAGGCAAAGTTACTAATAAAATATACATTGCCTAAAAAGACTTTCAACTTTGCCTGAAATATATACTTTACATCCTTGAATCCTTGAACTGTTATTGCTGATAGTTGGTCTATTACACAGTATGACTGCTCTGGTGCTGTGGCCTATGCCTCTGAGCTGGGGGTCGTTGCTCGATTAAATGAACAATAACAAAGTGCAGTGGTCTGGTGTCATCAACTCCCCATCTGTCCCTGAGGGGCCCTTAGACCACAGGGCGCAGACATGTCCTAAACATATGCCTCTGTTCATAAGATTATAGACCCATTTATTATCTCTGGTTAAAAGACACCCTATTGTCTACCACAGCTCCAAAGTCAGTACTAATTAGCCAAGTAATGTACAGTTTGACCATAGCGGATTATGAGGGAGAGGGGACACATATTAACCATTTATATATATATATATATATATATATATATATATATATATATATATATATATATATATATATATATATATATATATATGTGTGTGTGTGTGTGTGTGTGTGTATGTGTGTATATATATATATATATATATATATATATATATATATATATATAGGATAAGTACGTATAGACTCACTAGCTAGTCACATGGTACACAACAGAGTGCAAATGCAGAGAGAGGGTTTTGTTAAAATACAATAGAGATCTAGAACTACCATGGAAGTATAATTAGGATAATTAGGAATGTTAACAATATCAAAATCTCTTAGTAGGATATTTTCACAATATGCATCTCAAGATACAATATTTATTTGTTCATTTTGTGTTGACTAACAACAATGTAAAAATGCGATTTTTTAATCCTATCATATTCCAAAGAATTAAGATTCCCTCTATTTTTTGCTGCCCTAAAACAATGAATTTAAGCAAAGAGACTTGTAATTTGAGACACTGAGAGACTCCACAATACTATTGTGAGGCTTTTGATGATGCAATATCACAATATTCCAGTATACTGGTATATAGATTTGATATGTAGATCTTTGCTCACTATTTTATTGTGTATTTTTCAGTATTGTGGATGCTATGAATATTTATAGCAATATTTGCAGTTACTGAATTGTTTTAAAAGTAAAAACATATAAACTGTGGGCTATGGGCTTTGAACACCGGGGGCCCTATCTTGACCCCAATATTACCGTTAGCGCAAGTGTGGGGCATGGAGCTCTAAACAAGGGGTGTGACGTGCCTGAATATCAGGGGGAGTGAAGCAGACTGAGGATGAGGTGTGGTACGTTTGGTGTAGTTTGGTTTGATCTGGATCTGTATAAAAGCTGCGTATTCACATGAGGCCGGTAACTGTCTCCGGTCCTAAGGCTGCGATGTCAGATTTTCTCACATCCTCGTACCGTTTCTGTCATCAGCTCCATTTACAGTAATTTCATGACCAAATTATTCCCATTGTGCCACTTTGTTTAGTTTATAAAGTTAGTCGACAGTAGGTATGCTACCATCAGAACTGTAGAAAACTGTGCACGGAGCCGTGGATCGGCCAATGACAGGGATCAGTGCGTTGTGACAGTTTGGGATTGTGGCGGAGGAGTAGACGTATGTCTCGTAAGTGCTGTTCTCTTGGCAGCAGCGATCATTAGAGCTCTGTACAGCGGCTCAAGAGACGTAGTGCACATCAGCACTGTACAGGCACTTATGCATCTTGCTTTGTGCACTCATGGCACATATCAGTCACTTGTGTTGGGCAAATGCATTTCGTGCAGTCACCCTCCCCATATGTTCAAGGTTTAATCCTTGTCTGTGCACAAAGAGGTAAAATCAGAAACATTTAGGTTATATGACAATAAACATATTCCATATTTCATGTGGGACCAAATGCAGAGGCAGTGGACACCTTTGAGATGAGAATGTGAGTGGTCAGCAGTAGCAGCTGTGAAAACTCGTACCTCAGGTGGGAGACGTGGTAGCAGACTGCTAGGGCAGGCGGGAGCGGGTGCGACCAGGGGGAGAGCAACACTCAGCGGGTCTGCTGTGGGATGGGAGGCAAAAGAATGGAGGAATGGAGAAAATTAAAAAGGTTGACGTGGTTGCGCATGCACGGGCTTACAGGGATGAGTGGGCGTGAGAAGGGCGCAGGTGCGTGCGGAGTGTTCAGAAAATAAATTCAGCCAGTTCTGTCATGGCCCATCCAAAATTCTATATTTCTGGCGTCTCTACTGGTGCAAACTTGAATCGTGGGACTTTTATTGCACCCATATATAATTTTTCCCCACATTACTCTTTGCTGCCTGGTAATGAAGCAAAGATTGCAGACATTACCCACACTGGCAGTGCTTTTAAATGCTACAGCAGTGAGATTGGTTGAGATGTCATCACCATATATGTACTTGTACTGTCCCACTTCAGCCTCCAGTAGCGAAGTACAGCCCGACCTGGACATGCCCCTTCATTAACGCTAGCGCTACTGCTAGTGCTAAGACAGAGCTCATTGTCTTTGAGGTATCTATAGCCATCATAGTAATCATGATCACTACTCTCTACTGGAATATATTTTAATTTAAGAAAAATATTTGAGTTGAGTTAAGTTTGATATTGGTTTTATCACCCTTTAATGCAGGCAAAAAGAAATTAGACAAGAGAGTTCTCAAAAGATAGTTAAAATAAATTGACAAAACAAGTTTGAAATACAACTTTTTTTCCTCTTTGTTATTATATTATATTGTGTTGTGTGAGCTACTGTGTCCAAATAATTTTTCTTGTGGATCAATAAAGTCTGTCTAAGTCTACGACAATTTCACGTCATGTTTTGTGAGATAAATATGTCCAGTGCCAGCTGTTTATCTGTTGTTCCTACAGCCATGGTTTGCATGTTTAGCGTCATAATATCCTCCAAGTGTATTGAATAAGGCTAATAACAAATCAGTGTGAAGAAAACATACTGAGTTGAGTTAATAGGTTAAAGGTCACTGCCTCTGTCAGAGTGAAAAATGTGTGATGCCACGCCTCCCCAGAGTCAAAACGCATGGTCCAGATAAATCAGGCTAAAATACAGAGAATATGGCTACATTTAATATTCATGGGGCTCACTCATCATTGTCTGGTTTGGGACAGAGACAGGAGGGAGGGGCCGAAATGGGGACTGTTCATTCAAATGCACTAGACACAAAAGATGGGACACCTGTTAGTATGGGGTTAAAGGGAATGATTCTGGAGGGAAACTAAACACTTGGTTTGTAAAGCTATTTCATGGTTAACTAAAGCACTATACTCAGAGAATAGGGAGAATGAGTAAATCTAAAATGGGTTATGATGGTTATAGAAACAGCATTTTTGTAGATAGATAGATTTTTCAATATTATTTCCTATATGTAACTGATCGAAGTGACTTTTTTCACTGATTCTGTGCTTATGGGAAATATACCCATAATCAAATTTTATCTGAGATAAAGATTCAATAATCTCTAATTGTCAGTGATCAACTTGGGCATTTTTAATGGAGAGGTCTATCGCGAAGCCCCAGTCAGTAAAAGTGTGGAGGAGGAATACATTTTGTGTGTGTGTGTGTGTCAAATTAAAAGTTGGTATTGTTTATATTCAGGAAATTAAGCCTTTTTTAATAAGACTAAATAAAGTTGAAATGAAAATAAACATTGATCAGTATGACTTAAAATATCCTGTCTATCTTAATGGAGGTTGTCTAATAGTTTCGAGACTAAATGAGAGTAAATGATGGACCTTATAAACCCAACCCATTCACTCACTGTTTGTAGATTAAGGTTGCTGTTTACTGTCCCATGAGAAATTTGTCTTCTGGACCAGAGCTTTTTCTGTCTGAGCCAGGAGTATCTTGGGTGAAATAAAGCACATTCTTGGTTATTCCAGGTACAAATTGATACAAGAAAATGAATTAACAAAATGTATTTTACTGACAATATCTTAAAATTATCTCTTTACAATTAAATAGCACACTATACAAGCCTATTTTGCTGTGGTATAAAACAAATCCAGGAAGATGTTTTTTGTTTTTTTTCTCTTAGTTTTTCTGTTAGTTTTCTGGTATTTTTACTAGTGACACTAGTAAAAAAGTCTAAGTAGAATAGGATACAAAACGGCAGAAAATCTACTTACAGAAAAAGAATACCTATTTAATTATATATAGTATATTGGTATACACACATATACATATACATATACATACACAATCCCATACATGAACATGTTAGTATACATACTGGTATACGCATACACACACAGACACTCCATATAATCAATGGTTGTAGTTAATTTTGAAGATCCATAACTTAAGCTATAAGAGTTATCATATTTCTCTATATTTCCCTATAATTCTGGACTTAAATGTGTAAATTGTTTATGAGCCTTTTAAACATGAATCAATCAAAATACAATTCTGAGTAAGCTAAGAACTAGAAAAACTATTATAACATTATAGTTAAGCCTTGAATAATCAACTAAAAGGGGACGTAGTGCTTGCAAAAGATCTAAGGTCTTATTCTGCTTTAAAAAAACAAACAAAAAAAACTGCTAACTTCTGTTGTTTAAAATGTACAAACATGTTCTGAAATAGGCCTACATAGTTAATATTTCAGTCTTTTTGACAAATCCTGGATGTGTTTAAAATGTGAACTTTAAATAGAATACATTAAACATGAGTCACAAATCTAATCACAAAGCTTCTCAGAAAAATCTAGACTAAAACTAGATCATTTTCCCAAATCATTCAGCCCTAGTTGGACATTGTTTATTTGAGCTGTAAAATCTCTACAAGACCAAGTACATCTGATCCCTCTGCAGTACACTCAGCTTGCTGACTGTAAACAACGTCACAGGGTCACACGGAGGATGAGAGTCGAGTTGGTGTAACAATGACATCACTCGTGCGGACCAGCGGCTCGCGTGTTCACCAGCTTTATTTAGACTGACCTACTTCCTGCTCCACTCACTGGAGTAAAAACATGCAGCATGTAAACTGTGACTTTGTTGTTGCTACATAAGCTCCTGTGGCTGTTATTGGTTTGAGACATCTGTCCCGACAAACCAGTTATACAATGGACAAATTTCATGCAATATGCAATATCTGCTTTCTCTTTTAAAATTGATTCCTGTAAAAATGCCTCAAAGCATTATATTTCAACGTCATTCTCTGCTATATGCAGTACTATAGGCTCTGTATACCAGTATGTCTTTTATTGTGGGAACCAGGTCTGCTAAATGGCTCTGAGTTGGCCTGTGGTTGCACCTTGCACCTTTAGTTTTGTCTCTGTCAAAAAAATAAATAAACAAACAAACAATAACAATAACTTTGTGTTAATGGCGCACTGTGCAACATTTCTGGTGGGATGTCCATACCTGACAGCTTAGATTGGAACACTCCACAGTATGGAATTAAACTGGTTATTTTTCCATTTTAACACTAAACTTAAAGGAATTTTTATCTCATTATGTATTTATTATATAACATCCATTCCTACTGTGGGTGAACTTTCCCTTTCACTTGGCCTGATGATTTGATTCTCTCCATATATAAATGCAATGCTATTCTGACACCCAAAACAGGTTGAACAGTTTAAACATGTGACAGTTTGAGTCTGCGTTTGCATGCATCTTAGATATATTATGCACAAAGATTATAGGAGTAGGGATATTCTGGTGTATGTCAACTGCTGGTTGTAGGTTCTTTTAAGTGCTTAGTCAATTAAGATCAAACTATGCTATGACAAAATGCTGCAGTCCAGTTTAGTGGAATGCACATTGACCTCAGTATGAGACCTTGAGTCACAGTCTAATTTCAGGTCTGTATCAAGGAGGTCTGTCCTAAACTGGCTCTAAAGTTAAAGGATATGATTTAACTGTGTTGCTGTGCTGGTGCCTGGCTCAGCTCTTCCCTCTGTTTAATCTAAAACACAATGCCATATCAACACAATACTGGCTAAAAGATTTACAAGCATCAAAGAACCATGAAAAAATAATGTTATTCTGCTATAGTGCTGTGATGTGACTTACTGCAAACTGCCTTCTTGAAGTACTTTTTAAAATATATTGTAAAATTTGCCTAATATTTGGCTTCACTTACAATATTTTTTGTTTGGTTGGAAAAGGGCTTAACTTGTTCATGTACAGCTGAATAAAAATTTTTTTTTTTTTTTTTTAAAGTAACATTACTCTTACTTGAGTAAAATTTTGGCTCTTCCCACCTCTGCTCTGGACAGAAAAAAAGCTTTCTTCAAAGTTGAAAAATTAATTATTTTAATTATTATTTAATTATTAATTAATGTTTCTCTTATTCTAAATCAATATACAATGGACACAAAAGGCCCTATTTAATATTTGTGAAAACCACGGAAGGAGAAAATAATAAATAAACATACTCTTTTTTTTTAATTTTTTTTTTATGTATTTATTTTTACATGGACAATCATATTTACATTATGTTTTTGTCTGGCAATCTGAGGAGAAGTGTCCAAACTGATCCACTTCTCGGAAAACCTTTGTCTTCTCAGAGAACTCTCCATCTTCTAGGCTTCCATGTTTTACTATAGCTGTGAATAATGACCCTTTACTGTTGGCATAGTGTCCCACCAATGATGTCCAACATACAAATTGTCCCTGTGTCTGACCATGCTGTGACCGTAACTTCCTGATTAGTGCTGTAACTTTACACCAATTATCCTTATTTGGGATGTATTCATAGATCTTTGTAGTCTCCATTGGCTTTCACAGACAAACCAAAATCCATCTTAAAGCTTTGGTGCATGCTACTCCTGCTCCAGGTCGAGGCAAATGGGCTACAAATTCCCATGTATTTTTCTTAACATTATAAGTTTCTACAGATGACATTGCAACTCAATTATACTCTCCACCTATGGCATAAAGTTGTCTATCAGTTCCAATAAGGCTGAAGTTATAACGCAATTGGTTTGGGCTTGCAATCTTGGTCCAGGTGTTCTTTGAAACAATACAAAAAAAAGAAACATTAACATCTACTTTGTGAACTCCATGAACTCCTCCTACAATAAAGCATATTATCCAAAACAGTAATGGGCTAGCTGCAAATGGAAGATCTGTTAGTACTTCATGGCTATTAGCATTTTCATCAAGTCAGCAAATTGTCCTGGATTAGTTATTTCCTGTGCATGTTATGTGAGCCTTTACAGCAACTAAAGTACTAGGACTTGAAACTTAAAGAAATGAAGCACACTCTATGGCGTCAACAATGCATCCATAATCGGTTGATCTCCGTGTAAAACAGCCAATACAATCACATATCCCCAAGCTTGGAGACAGTGGAGGTGGACTTCTTTTTGGTTGCACTCCTTCATTACAGAGTGATACAAAGCTTGGAAATAGTCAGAGCTTTGCACAAGTAGAGTCTTTTCTTCAAGGAAAGAGTCCCCCACTACAAAGCTTAACTTAGATGGAAATATGCTAGTGTTGAGGAAAATAACCCTTTTCCTCATGTGTTCGTTAGTTTTTGCTTAGACAAAAAAATACACTTGAAACAGAAATAAAGTCCAGATAATTTACTTATTCCAAAGTCATTATTGTCTGTGGAGTCTGTGCTGACATTCCCATGCAGAGACTGAATATTTACGCCTATACAATTACTTTTATACGCAAACTATAGTGGGAGGCGACCATGTTTTAGACTTAATGCCTCTTTGTTGGTGCACAGGCCAGCCAGGCCTCTTGGCACGTTGCACAATCTTATCCCTGACACGGATACCCCGGATTCATCTCACTCCCCTTACGGGAGTCTCGCTGGTCTGATCAAGGTGATGAGTCGTGAGTCAGCATAGCCCTATCAATAAGTCCTTGCCCTATTTATTTAATTGATTATACATATAGATAGAAATAGAATATCTTGTACATGAACTGAACCTATCTATGCATCCCTCATCTGTAATCTGGTCCCTGTTTCTGGGTCATTGTATAGTGAATTATAATAGTACAATAATAAAATATAGCAGTACATCAATAACATCATAGCAGTACTTATACACCACCTAAGCCTAGTTATTTATCCTAACACCAGAATCGTGGTCACAGTTGACCTCCTATAAAGACATGACCAGTTTACAATTTCCAAAAATGCAATATTATTAAATAAGTCTTTATTTATATAGCACTTTTCACAGACATTTTTGTCACAAAGACACTTTACAGAGCATTATTCAGCATTATTCACTCACTCTATACCTGGTGATGGTAAGCTACAATTGTAGCCACAGTTGCCCTGGGGCAGATTGACAGAAGTGTGGTTGCCATGCCAATCAGCGCCATCAGTCCGTCCGACCACCACCATCACTCACGCACACACCACTTTCATACTAGGCAATGAGAGTGAAGTGTCTTCCCTAAGGACACAACGACAGTTATTGCCACTGGCACCCCACTGTGGCACCTGATTTTCCCAGTGGTCTCCCATCCAAGTACTAACCAGGCCCGGCCTTGCTTAGCTTTGAGATCTGACGGGATCAGGCTTTTACAAGCCGGTATGGCCACAAAAATGCAATTTTATTAACCTTGACAAATATTGAGGCAAGAGAGAACAGTAGTTTTGAGCAGCAGTTGTTTGACCATTTTAAAATGACAGTGACTAAACTTAGAATTGGACAAGTGATAATCTGTTTTAAAAAGACAGTGCTTGTATTGGCATGGGGGGTTCAAATCAGCAGCAGAACAATAAGGAGTCAGAGCTCGGTCTACATTATTATCACCAAGACAATATGATCCATGTCCAGGGAGTTACCATCCCATAAACTATTTTCCTCTGATACTATGGATGAAAGTGAATGTCTGTCAGGTCTAGTCTGTGTCCAAACTAAACTGGATCTGATAGGAACTCACAATCCACAGTGAGTAAAAATATTGATTCTTTATAGTTCATCATATTCAGCATCATAGCTCAGCATATTTGCCAACTGTGCGTCATGTTTGGGTTTGTTAGATTAACTTTATACATGCAGAGTCACTGATCTGTTTATCAGAGATAAACCAGGCATCACAAATGTATGCTTGCATGGAGTATAGGTACAGGAGTGCTCCAGGGTTTTCAGGGGCACACAATTTGACTTAAAAATGTTTCTAATAGAAATACGTGACAGGCACTTTTAATCTTAATTTCATTAACATCAATAAGACAAATTATAATGTCCCAGTTTATAATAAGACTGGATCCTGTTGTATTCACACATAGATGGTATATGTTTTCCTGCTGTTAGATAATGTGCCAGCTTTGGCCTGACTGAAGAAAACCATAGCGCACAGGTGAAACTGAACAAACGCCAGGGTGAGGGGAATAGGGGAAGAGGCTTCACATCTGCCATATATTGGGAAAAATTATCCAATAAACTTACAAATGGTAACTTCAATCAAGTTTTTACTGGAAATCTAACACAACTCCAAAACAGACTCCAAAGTAGTAAAAGCACAGTAATCAAGAATGTGCTTCCTTTTTAGCTACATATGTAAACCCCAAGTGATTTGGTGTGTTGGTGCCTAAACTGACACCTATACACACACAGGCTACAAATGGTATTAACCTGGTCTTCAGTCAATGGTTTTCTTAACTACAATCATACCAAAGTGTGAAAATCTAAATTCTTGTCTTCACATCAGTTTAGTGTCTTTGACAGTAATCTCACCTCACTTGGAGCGTGGACCATCTTTTCCCCTCAATCTGTTTCACTGACATACAGTATGTACATGTGAGGGGAGGGGGAGGTGTAGAACTGACCTACATTTGAACTGACATAATACAGCAGGTCATGTGATGCACGCAGGCCGCTCCCTTCACAGTCACAACAATCCCAGTGGCTCCTGCATTTCCTAAAGAGACGGAAGGGATTATGGGAACTACAGTGGAAAAAGGCTTTGATCTGAACAGCAGATGGCAGCAGGTGAAGAAAGGTGCTGCGTAGATAAATATACAGTAACAATCAAAAATGGTTTATTACTGTCTATTACCTATGGTGTAGGTGTCAAGAATATGTGGATAGACTTAGACAAGCTTTTAAGAGAGGGAAGGTAGTCCACACAGAGGGGGTGTCACTCCCAGAGGGAACAATAGCAGACGTTGAGGACAGTTACAAGTACCTTGGTATCCCACAAGCAAATGGCAACCTCGAAGAGGCAACAAGGAAAGCGGCTACGGCCAAATACCTGCAAAGAGTGAGGCAAGTCCTTAGAAGCCAGCTCAATGGCAAGAACAAGGTGCAGGCAATCAACAGCTACGCCCTGCCAGTGATCAGATACCCTGCAGGGATTGTAAGCTGGCCAAAGGAGGAGATACAGACCACAGATGTTAAGACACGAAAGCTCCTGACCATGCATGGAGGGTTCCATCCCAAATCCAGCACCCTGAGACTGTACGCAGGCCGGAAGGAAGGGGGCCGAGGACTAGTGAGTGTGGGAACCACTGTCCAGGATGAAACATCCAAGCTCCTTGAGTACATCAAGGACAAGGCCCCGGCAGATGAGGTGCTCAGAGAATGTCTCAGACAGTGGGGTCCAGAGGAAGAGGTGCTGGAGGGACCATCATGGCAGGACAAACCCCTACATGGGGCGTACCACCGGAGCATAACTGAAGTGGCTGATATCAAGAAATCCTACCAATGGCTTGAGAGGGCTGGTCTGAAGGACAGCACAGAGGCACTGATCCTGGCTGCTCAGGAGCAGGCCCTGGGCACTCGAGCAATAGAGGCCCAGATCTACCACACCAGACAAGACCCACGGTGTAGACTGTGCAAAGAGGCTCCTGAGACAGTCCAGCACATAACTGCAGGGTGTAAGATGCTGGCAGGGAAAGCATACATGGAGCGACATAACCAAGTTGCGGGCATAGTGTACAGAAACATCTGTGCAGCGTATGGGCTGGAGACCCCAGGATCAAGGTGGGAAACACCTCCAAAGGTTGTGGAGAATGACCGAGCCAAGATCCTGTGGTACTTCCAGATACAGACTGACAGAATGGTGATGGCGAACCAACCAGACATAGTGGTGGTGGATAAGAAACAGAGCAGAGCCGTGGTGGTGGACATCGCAATACCAAGCGATGGTAATATCAGGAAAAAGGAACACGAGAAGCTAGAGAAATACCAGGGGCTCAAGGAAGAGCTGGAGAGAGCCTGGAAAGTAAAGGCATCAGTGGTGCCTGTGGTGATCGGAGCACTCGGGGCTGTAACCCCCAAACTGGAAGAGTGGCTACAACAGATACCGGGAAAAACAACGGACATCTCAGTCCAGAAAAGTGCAGTACTGGGAACAGCAAAGATACTGCGCAGAACTCTCAAGCTCCCAGGCCTCTGGTAGAGGACCCGAGCTGAATGAGGGTGAAAGAGACCAACCACCGTGGAAGGTGAGAAACACATTTTCATATATTATATATATATATATATATATATATATATATATATATATATATATATATATATATATATATATATATATATATATATATATATATATATATATACAGTAGTGGATAAAATTGTTGGTACCCCTCTGGTATTGAAAGGGAAATCAACAATTTTTACTGAAATAACTTATAATATATAATAATAAATAAAAATTTCCTGAAAAATAACCAATGAAAATCTGACACTGTTTTTTAATTGCTTTTCAAAAGAATAACTGAACAAAAGGGACATGTTAAACTTAAATGTGTCCTCTAATCTGCATCACAGGTGTCTACAAACTTGTCCTCAGTCAGTCTGCCTGTTTAAAGGGAGACATGTGTCATTGTGATGTTTTGAGACATGATGGATACAACACTGAACATGAACCAGAGAAAGTGAAGAAGATAACTGTGTTAGGAGACTATAAAGACAATTATAGACAAGCAGAATATAGATAAAAGCCATAAGGCCATCTCCAAGCAGCGTGATGTTCCTGTGATTACAGTAACACGTTATTCACAAGTTTAAGGTCCACAGGACTATAGCCAACCTCCCTGGACTCGGCTGCAAAAGGAAAATTTATGACAAATTGAAGAGATGGATCATACAAATGGTAATCAAAGAGCCCAGAACAACCTCCAACAAAATTTAATATGAACTTGAAGGGCAAGGTACATCAGTGTCAGATTGCACCATCCGTCACTGTTGGAGCCAAAGTGGACTTCATATGAGGACACCACTGTTGAAAGTAAAACATAAAAAAGTGAGACTGGAATTTGACACAGTGCATACTGACAAGTCACAAAGCTTCTGGGAGAATGTCCATTGGACAGATGAGACAAAACTGAAGCTCTTTGGCAAGGCACACCAGCTCTATGTTCACAGAAGGAAAAATGAAACACACCAAGAAAATAACACTATCCCTTCTGTGAAGCATGGAGGAGGCTTGGTCATGTTCTGAGGCTGTTTAGCTGCATCTGGCACAGGGTGTTTTGAATCTGTGCAAGGTACAATGAAATCTCTAAACTATCAAGCTATTTTGGACCAAAATGTGTTGCCTAGTGTCAGAAAGCTTGATCTCGGTTGTAGGTCATGGGTCTTCCAACAGGATAATAAACTAATACATACAGCTAAACCACCTAAGAATGGCTAAGAACAAAACACTGGACTGTTCTGGAGTGTTCTTCTGTGAGCCCAGATCTCAGTTCTGCTGAGCAGTTTGCTCACGAGAAATGGGTCAAAATACCAGTTGATCAGTGCAGAAGTGTCACTGACAGTGACTGAAATCGTTTGTTTGCAGAGTTTGCATCAAAAGGTTGTGTAACAAAATATAAAGTTAAGGGTACCATAATTTTTGTCCAGGCCAATTTCATTATTTAGTTTTTTCAAATAATTCTGTTGAACCACAGGTGAAAAGCAATGTTTGATTTTTGTTGAACAATTTTTAGTATTTTTTTTATTATTATTGCTTTTATCAGTTTTATATATATATATATATATATATATATATATATATATATATATATATATATATATATATATATATAATATATATATATATATATATATATATATATATATATATATATAGTTAGTTAGTTAGTTAGTTAATTAGTTAGTTACTTAGTTAGTTAGTTAGTTAGTTAGTTTTCTCTCACCTTCCACGGTGGTTGGTCTCTTTCACCCTCATCCAGCTCGGGTCCTCTACCAGAGGCCTGGGAGCCTGATAGTTCTGCGCAGTATCTTTGTTGTTCCCAGTACTGCACTTTTCTGGACTGAGATGTCCATTGTTTTTCCCGGTATCTGTTGAAGCCACTCTTCCAGTTTGGGGGTTATGGCCCCAAGTGCTCCGATCACCACAGGCACCACTGATGCCTTCACTTTCCAGGCTTTCTCCAGGTTCTCCATGGCTTTCTCTAGTTTCTCGTGTTCCTTTTTCCTGATATTACCATCGTTTGGTATTGCGATGTCCACCACCACGGCTCTGTTCTGTTTCTTATCCACCACCATGGCTCTGCTCTGGCTTACAGCTATACCAACTTGAGAATATATATATGTATATTATATACAGTATATACAGAGTTTTGCCCCATCGTATTTATAAGTTCCAATTCCCTCAATAAATACATAAAATAATTTATTAATTACTGTATAGAGACACATACATTTTACAGATACGGTGTAATTATGGTACTGCCTGACAATTGGGTTTCAATAAATGTAAAATGATGAATAAGATTAAAATAACGTAACGCTCTTATGACATAGCTGGACTGAATCTGGCATAATTTATCGTTTAGACATCTCATTCATTATTTGACAAGTGGTATTCTATGGCTATTTTTATTTATTGTTCAGTTGTGGATAAATACATATGTTAGCTTAATATTAATCTATACAAATATCGTCTTTATAAGTAGCTAAATAATATGCTGCTTTGATGGTAAGTTAGCTCATTATTGTCCTGAGTCCTAACCGCATTACTCACATTGTCTTCCAGCGCTGATTTTACTACAATCAAATAGTCCCTAATGTTTCTCACCCCCTGCGATTTTTGCAGAATTTATTTCAACTGATTGATAAAACTACTATCTTTATTGTTTTGATTGTGTTTTGGTTATTCTTTATATGCAATAACTGTATTTCAGTTCGATGTTGTGTAAATGCTGACGGTGGCTGGGGAACGAGGCGGAGGGATACCAGCCCCAATCAAAACATTGGTTTAAACGGTTGAGCGGCGGAGCAGCAGCGGGCATCGTGCTGCTGCTGTTGTCGTCCTTTCGTTACAACATGGCTGCGATTTTAAAGGATTTCGGTCAGGTTTTCGTTTGTGGACCGTAATTACGCCTCGGATACCTTCTGGATAGGTATTAGGAGTTTTGCCCTGTCGTTTGGGGGCAGCATGCTGCTCTCAAAATTGGTCGCTTTTCCTCCCATCTCGACCAGCATGGATTACCGGCGAAGCTCCAGCTGCAGCAGCAAGGTAACCCAAATATGAAGGGTCAGAGCGGCGCTACGGCGACTCCTTTGACCGAGTGAACCTACTGAACCCGTTTCGTCTTCTCTAATTACCACAACATTCAGCGTATCATTTAACCAATGCGATCCATACAGATCGCTAACTCAATTAGTTAACACCAAAACACTGGCGCTTGATGGGTAGAACCGACTGTCCGTTTGTGCCTATGGTTTGTTTGATTTGTACCATGTCTCCCGTGGATTGATTTCTCACTAACCTCATCATATATCAGTATAAATGGTTCAGCCAGAGTGTGAATGTGAATAAACAATACAATGCGACTATTATCTATCTTGAAAGCAGCCAACCATGTTTTGTTTACGTTTTTTGGCGCGCCCTAATTTTCGCGCGATTACGCTCGAGCGATCACGTTAAATCTTTAAAATGCCTTGAGCTATGTATAGTTTGTGTGGTGTTGTTTTTTTTGTTTTTTTTTTCCAGTGTAATTGCCATCGAAACTCATGACATCGTGCCTAGAAAACGAGGTCAGTCGGTCAGTCGGTTTTCTTGTGGATGGAGGGCACGTTAGCGGCTTAACGCCACATGGTCTCAGCTGCCTCTTCTAAATGTCGTAGTGTTATAACGTGATTTCTTTGTGTTTTTCAGCCAAAATCGAGAGGCTGCCGTTTGAGAAGCAGTACCGGCTTGGTGCGGTGCTGGGCAGTGGAGGCTTTGGCACCGTCTACTCTGCTGTTCGTGTAGCCGATGGTTTACCGGTGAGAACGAAGCGGGCGCAGGCTTTGTTTTGGTCCGGGCACATGGCTCCTGCGGGGTATCAAGTCACGAGCACAAAGAGGCGCCATGTTTCCGGATGTGGGATCTTTTTGAAAATAAGAATAGAGAAATGTGTTTGTTTTTAGCGAATTATGCAATCGCAACAGGTCTAAACGCAGGTGGAAGCACGTGGTTGTTTTTTCTAAAAAATAAAGTCTAGTATTTTATAGCTTCAAAAAAAATATATTATCCGCTTCTACTTGTGGATCAAAGTTTAAACTTCCTGTTTCTAGTGACTTTTTGTATCTTAACATTAACAACATAGCGTCATCAGATTTTTGAATGTGGTCTTGTTTTAACAAAGGGAGCCATAGACCAACTAGAGGCGGACCATAGTTTATATATTGTCCAATTGTCCAAACTGATGTTTTTTTGTTTCTGCTTTATTTTTACCCTCACAAAATGAATAATAAAGATAATGTCCTTTCTTTTAGGTGGCTGTGAAGCACGTATGTAGAGACAGAGTAACTGAGTGGGCCACTCTGGTGAGTATTTTTCTTGATTTTAATTCACTCAAAATACAGTATAATGCAGTATTTCTGAGATTTGGATTGTGTTTCCTAAAGTATCTGTGCATTGATTCTGTGATTCAGGCTTAAATATCCATAAATTAATTAGTTTCTCTAATCTAATATTTAAATAGAGGGCATTTTAGCTGAATTCTTATTCAGTGTTTATGGATTAGTGGATTTGGATTCCTTTTCGTAGTTTAGCAGTGCCCTCTGCTGGACAGAATTTAAATTTGACATTTAAATAAACCATTAGCTAAAATGGCTGCAAGTAGCCCCATTATTAATGTATAACCCAGAATAAGAGAGGTTTTTAATAGTCAAGTTAAATGATTTAATTAAACAAAAACTCTTAATCCTAACGTTTTTTTTTGTTTGTTTGTTTGTTTGTTTTGTTTGTCTTTTTACATTGATTTAATCCAGACCAGTGGTGTGGTTCCTCTGGAGATTGTCCTGCTGGAGAAGGTGGGAGGTGGGTTTGGGGGTGTGGTACAGCTGTTGGACTGGTGGGAGCGACCAGACGGTTGGCTGCTGGTAATGGAGCGTCCTGAGCCGGCTCAGGACCTCTTCGACTACATCACAGAGAGGGGCACGCTGGAGGAGGATGTGGCTCGAGGGTTTTTTCTGCAAGTTTTAAAAGCGGTGGAGCATTGTTTCAGCTGTGGAGTGGTTCATAGAGACATTAAGGATGAGAACCTTCTTGTGGATTTAAGGACTGGAACACTCAAACTGATAGACTTTGGCTCTGGAGCATTTCTAAAGGACTCTGCCTACACTGACTTTGATGGTGAGATTTTTTGTCTGAAACCATAATCAAATGATTTTTGCTGAGGAATACAACTTTTATGTTTTGTGATGTTCTTAGTTTATCGATTATGATTGCAAGTCTTGTTTAAGTAATGCTTAAGTTTGGAAATATGTTTTTAAGTAGATAAATTTAAAACCCCTGAATAGGAAACAAAAATAAATTTAAATAAGATGGATGAAATCAAAACACTTGCTGCAGTATTAAGATTTTTTTTATTATTATATACTTTACAAATTAAATAGTAATATCGTGTTTATTCAGGCACCCGTGTATACAGCCCTCCGGAGTGGATCCGACTGAAGCGCTACCACGGCCCCTCTGCCACAGTGTGGTCTTTAGGGGTGCTTCTGTACGACATGGTGTGTGGGGACGTCCCTTTTGAACAGGATGAGGAGATTCTCAGAGGGCGTGTCATTTTCAGAGGGCCGGTGTCACAGGGTCAGTATGGTCAAAGCTCTATACTGCAAATATTACACACTGGTAGTATCTTACTGGTTATATTTTATCACCATATCACCCAGCCCTAAGCCCTTGGTTAATTTGCAGTCAAATTCATATAAATCATCATAAACAGTCTTGCCACATGTCAGATGTCATGATGTATATTAAACTATGTATTTAATGTACTTGTCATTTCTCCCACAGAATGCCGGCAGCTGATTGGTTGGTGTTTGAGTCTACAACCCACAGAAAGACCGACCCTAGAGCAAATACTCCTTCACCCCTGGCTCACAGGCACAAAGTCCCACCAAACAGAGCGATGTGAAATTACACTCCATTCTCTCACAGACATGTCTACCTCCCCTTCGTCTACCTCATCCAGCCAGGACAGTCTTTGAACTGGCATCAGGCAGGACATTTAATAAATGCACAAATGCTTATTACAATGTGCCTTTACTTTCTAACCGTTAAACTGTGATGAAGTTATTTTGAAGAACAATTTCTTTGTTGCTGGTTTTGAAATGTTTTCTAATGTCATGTCCAATGCACAAATATGCAATGCAAACATTTTTTTTTAACAATTACATTTTTGTTATTTTTTTATTTGTATATTTTGGTACATTTTCTTTATTTATTAAGTATGCAATTCTTTTGTTGTAAATTTATTTTCAGTCAGAATTTTTGTTTACTCTAAAGCTGAAAATAAATACAGTAATGTTTAGGAATTAATGTGGACTGTTGTCTTCTAGTTTGATAAATAGAGAAGTTCTGGTGAATATTTTCATGAAATTGTTTTTGACTGAACATTCAGTATAAACTATAAATGCTATCAATGTGTCTTAATTTCTTTCAGTGTCTGTTTATTCATTCAGATTATGTTCTTACAAGCAACTAAGCAAAACTAGTAACTGGGAAGGTCGACCACATTTAGAATGTATTAAAATCAATGAAAAGTCTAATAAATTTCATAAGGATAGATAGTTTCGGAGAAGTCTACTTTCTGGCTGAATAATGACAGTAGATGTAAATTCTGTAACTGTTTCCTTGCAACACTAAAGAATGGTCAAAGCTTGTCTGATTTACAAATTTTTTTCCACAGATATGCACTTTTAGCTTTTAGCGTATTGTGCACTTTAGGGCAATGGTTAGTGTTGTTGGGAAACTAAATAGTTAACCATTTCAATTTGAACCCCTTTTTTTTTTTTTTTTTTTTTTTTTTTTTTTTGATCAGGCACAGGGCAAGGCAGCTCTGGGTCCTGCCAGCATCAACACAACGGAAGTACGCGTGAAAAACCAACAGTGTGAGTATCATCAATTTGTGGCGATTGAGTATTGCATATTAGTAGTGTTTTATTATTATTATTTTCTTTCATAAACGTATATACAACCTCTCTGTATAGGCTATTATTAACTGAACGTTTTTGTAACGACCCCTCAGATAAAGAAATACGCACTTATACTGTAAGCCAGACTCAAAAACACGTACGCTTGAACTGGTAGTTCTTTTTATCTTAATAATATAAGTTATTTAACTTCATGTGCATATTGCTTAATGTCGTGGCTACTTTGACAGTTGTAGTGATATAGGACTAGTTATAGTTTGCATATTTGTCCTGATCATGGATTTCTAATTAAAATGTGACGTGCGGTTTGTGCAGAAAGTTAAAATGGGTCGCTCCTCCAAAGACAAGAGGGACATTTATTACCGTTTGGCCAAAGAAGAAGGTTGGAGAGCCAGGAGTGCCTTTAAACTGCTCCAGCTGGACCAAGAGTTCAACTTGTTCGCAGGTAGCATCATAGACTATATTATATACAGAGTCTATGGGTAGCATACACAGATCATGATCTATGTTATGTAATGTTTATTATGATGTTGTAATCTGCATTTATCTTATTCTCTGCAGGAGTGAACAGAGCAGTGGATCTGTGTGCAGCTCCAGGCAGCTGGAGCCAGGTCCTCAGTCGGAAACTCAGGTAGGTTCAGACTGGTGAACACAAGTTATTGTGACACAATTTCAATAAATGAATGCTGCAGTCTTAATTTTTCCTCAGAGACCGAAAAGAGAAAGGTGATGCTGAAGTAAAGATTGTTGCTGTTGATCTCCAGGCAATGGCTCCTCTACCTGGAGTTACTCAGATTCAGGGAGACATTACTAAGGTAAGTGTGTGCTGGATTTTTGGGCCAGTGCACATAGATGTGTACATATCTGCCCCTGAGCCAACCAAAGCCTTAAAGGTCAAAATTCTGAGAATTTAACTCTCACATTTAAGTTAATAAAGAATAAAGTAAATAAATAAAAAGTTTATATAATATATATAAAGCACTCCTCAGATTGTCTTGAAGCCTTATTGCCTTTTAAGAGTCATGATCACATCCAGGATTTCTTGACACACTTTGTTGACACCCCAGGCTATGCTGGCTAAATGTTCATCTTTTTTAGTTACCTAAAATTGGATTAATGAATTGCAATTTATTTATTTATTCTACAGATATCAACTGCAGAGGAGATAATCCGTCACTTTGAGGGTCAGCCTGCTGATATAGTAGTTTGTGATGGAGCTCCTGATGGTTAGCTATACTTGGTACTTGTTTGTAACTGAACAGTTTTATACAGTTTTATACACAACTCTCATTCTTTTCACTACAGTAACTGGACTTCACGATGTGGATGAGTACATCCAGGCTCAACTTCTGTTGGCTGTAAGATGTTTTTGTCCCTACCAATAATAATAATAATAATAATAATAATAATAATAATAATGATACATTATTATTGTTACATTATTGTTTTACAGGCTTTAAACATCACAACACATGTACTGAAGCGTGGAGGAACATTTGTTGCCAAAGTAAGTTAACCCCAAGGCATAAAGAGGTGTTCCGGCAAATTGGTTAGCGTTCGATTACAACACAGTATTGATATGAAATATTTTGTGTCTTAGATTTTCAGAGGAAAGGATGTTACATTGCTATATTCCCAGCTGAAAATATTCTTTAGTGGTGTAACCTGTGCAAAGCCTCGTAGCAGCAGGAACTCCAGCATTGGTGAGATGCCATTACAACTAATAATAATAACAGCTACAGATAATAATAATACTACTACATCAGACCTATATTCCGCTTTTTTGGATCTTGAAAGACGCTTGAACACTCAAAGACTTAAGTGATAGACTTTACCTTAAATATGTTCCCTAAATGTGTATGCTTTCTGTATCATTTCAGAGGCATTTGTTGTCTGTCAGAATTACCAGCCTCCTGAAGGTTACGTCCCAAACATGTCCAACCCTTTGCTGGATCATTCCTATGGTATATTTATTACTAGTCATCTCAATTTTCACTTTTGGGGATTATACTTGTTTTACAGTAAAAAAAAAAAAAAGTAATAATAATAATAATAAACAAATTTTAAAAAAGAAAAAATAAATAAAATAAATAATAATATAAATATATATATATATAATATATATATATATATATATATATATATAATTATTTAAAAGATCATCCTGATGGTGTAAGCCAGGGGTGTCAAACTCATTTTGGTCCGGGGGCCGTATTCAACCTACTTTGATCCCAGAGGGGCCGGATCAGAAAACTCATGTCATATATACTCCATATAAATAAGTTCAAATATTTGTACAGAGAAATGCAAATCTATTACAGAAATCTTTTTTTAATGGATGAACACTTTCTTTTACAAAATATTATAATATTATGGACAACCTGAAACTTTAAGAAAAACGCAAGTTCGGGGCGGCAGTAGCTCAGTTGGTAGAGTATTCACAGGTTGAGCAGTCAGATCCACTGACCCACAGGTTGGCTGGTGTGATTCCAGCTCCCACAGATGAATGCTGTCATCGTGTCCTTGGGCAAGACACTTAACCCACCTTGCCCACAGTGTCTGTGTACACTGGTGTGTGAATGGGTGAGTGGTTCCTTGTTGTAAAGCGCTTTGAGCGCCTTGAAGGTGGAAAAGCTCTATAGAAAAATGTGACCATTTAAACACAATGTTTTAACATTAAAATGCAAATAGGAATAAGTCAATTTTTCTTGTAAAATCCTGCAGTCGGCTCCACTTTTCTCATGTTGGAAATTTTTCTGGTGAGGGTGTCACGGTTAACAGTCAAAACGATCGTCCTTTAAGAGCGTTTGGAAAGAGACAAGTCTTTATTTGTGCTGCTCTGGTGGGAGGGGCCATGTACAGAGACGCTGAGACGCTGATATGATAAACACCACAGAAAATTAACAATATTTTAATAGAAAATATAATTAAAATATTTTAGTAGAAAATCAGCCGAGGGCCAGATTAAAGGTCTTGGAGGGCCAGATCTGGCCCCCGGGCCGTATGTTTGACACCTGTGGTGTAAGCCTTATCTCCTCAGGCTCAGTCACTCTTCGTCCAGAGCCTTGACTTTGGAAGAGCTAACAGGCTTGTATGGGGTTAAAAGTTCTGAAATGTAACTTGGTGCATGACCTAAACGAGCTTTAAAAGTGATCCGTACAATTTTAAAATCAATTCTAAAATGCACAGGCAGATAGTGAGCTAAAATAGGGGTGATGCATTGTTGCTGATAAAAACCGAGAGAGGAAGAGGAGAAAATGCATATGTTACAAAGACTAATGCATAATTGTCTTTTTTCGCTCACATTTTCTTGTTGACAGATGTGGACTTTAACCAATTGGAGGGTCCAAATCGTGTCATAGTTCCTTTCTTGGCCTGTGGTGACCTCAGTGCATATGACTCTGACCGAACTTACCCTCTGCAGGTAATCTTTTTTTTTTTTTTAAGCTGCCACTGTTGCACTTTAACTTCAGAGAACCACTGTATTCTTTGTTTGTATTTCTTAGTTGGATGACAGTAAAGAGTACCAATACACCCCCCCCACACAACCCCCCATCCAGCCTCCATACCAGCAGGCCTGCCACCTACGGAAAAACAACCTTCTGTCTAAAGAGGATGCCCCATCTGCGTCCAACAACAATCCAGACTCAGCTGAGTCTTCATAGTCTCTCTGTTTTTAATATTTTATCACTAAAGATATACTACATATCATCACATTTATGCTATAGTATTAAATAAAACTTGTGTAACAAACATTGTTTTCACATCGTCTTCATGCTTTACTGTAGAGTAGCTGCGGGCATTGGGGCCAGTTCTGAAATATAGGATTTCTTAGTGCAGCAGTCTTTGTATAGTGATAAAAGCAGCTAGTGTTTTTAGATCATGCTGTATTTTTAGCAACTTATTATTAATTATAAACGCTTAGTTATGTATTCTGTAGGTTCCCCACAGCATTGTACGTCGTTGTGAACCGAAAAACTTATCTCGTACTTGATTGTTCAACACCACAACATGACCTGCTGCTCACTTCCGGGTATTCGCCCGTACGTGGTGACGTCGCGGCAGAACGCCTCGCAGCTGCATTGTTGTTGGGGGACGAAGCTCGGGCTGCCGCTGAGGACTACTACTTCAAACCTCCTCTCTACGCTTTCCTGTAGATCAATACACCTCTCTAATAGTGTATATCACATCAGACCGAGCCCTCAGCCCTGGATGACCGCCGGTCTCCGTCGAGATCTGTCCGGTTGTGCGCCCGCCGCGGCCGCCTTTGGAGGAGCTGACTGAATGTGGAATTAAGTGCTGCTGCGCTCCACAGGCCGCGCCGCCATTGCTCCTGTTTTAAAAGGCCGAAATCTTTAAAATACACAGGTAGGAACTATCTCATTTTGAGCACATGGTTGAATGTTTGTTTTACACATTCTGTGTTTGTTTAAATGAAAACGATTATCTCTGTCTTAAACGAACAATCAACTTTTTCAATTGAGGCAGTTTAGTGTTGTGCTGGTCGCCATATTCCTCCCACAGTGAGGCTACAGGCTAGCAGGAGCTAGGTTTGTGGACGAAGTGTCCTAATGTGTTTTACGGACCACCAGAGAGGCCACTGCACGGATCCAAACACCATCTGACCCCGCTGCGGCATACCAAGCCTTTGGCTAATCATTATCCGCGGTGGAGTTACGATTCTTGGTTTATTTTAACACTGAAGGTCGATGGAGCCAACCCAACATTAGCACAGACAGATCCTGTTCATTCAGAGCGACGCTGGCCGAGTTAAAGCTGGTGGCTGCCGCTGTAATTCAACAACAGCCCGCTCCCTCCGGCTGAGGGCGGATAAAGGCGCATTGTTGTTTTCAGCCTCGGGTCAATGTCTTTGATAAATGTAGCTTGTAAAGCGGGGAAAAGAACAAGACTGTTCTTCTCCCATGTGCTTTAACCTATGTCAAATTTAAAGGTACCTCAACAACAAATGCTCGTTTATGGCTTTGGACAGACTAACGGACGGAGACCTTTAGTCATTTAAACACTAACATGCAAACAGAACCACACTTGATATCGTGGTTGATAGCGTAGTGATCAGTCCGTGCTAAATGTTTCTTCTAATGGATTTAAGCGGTCGCAGCGGTCAAGTGGATTTTGTTTTTTGCAGCGTTTTTTGGTGTCCAGACTGTCCTTTTGTTTTGGTCGGGGCTGGCCTTTTTACCTCACGCCCCCCTGACCTACTTGAGTGTCAGGGGACCCTTCAGTTGAGACTCAGAGAGGGACTAAATGTTGCGGGCTTTCCTTTACGTCAGAGAGAGTTGTTATTTGTAATGGTAAAGACTAGTATCACACCACGTAGACTGGAAATGAACTCCCACGTGCTCGTGACATTTCTGCTTCCTAAATCTGAAAGGCGGAGAAAAGGGTTACTTAAGAGCTCATACTCAAGTACTATTATCAAGCATTGCTCTATGAGCAAGCTTTGATTGTTTTGAAGTTTCTGACAATTTACTTCCAATATCAGACGTCGACAAGTACTGCTGATTAAACATGTCTTTTCTTTTGTCCCATATTTATTTGACGTAAAGGCTTCTGAATCATGGGTTTCAGACTTAGGATGTCCAGATGTTAAGGATTTGGCATGGCAACGGTAATTTGTTGTTGAATGAAGTCAATTCATATCAAAGTATATATTTTGAAAGGGAAAAGGTCCACACCACATCCTTTAAATCAAGTAGGAGTCATTTGCTTGAAACCCATGAACAGGTTAAGTGGTGAAGTGAGGCTGTATTTCTTACCTGTTTTTGCTTTGCTATTCTGCAGTAGCATGGTTGTTTCTTAGAAATGCAATCTTCAGTTACCTGTTGAATATTCAAACCTGACATGGAATTCAGTATTATACAAGTGAAATTATAAACCCACAAAAATGTTTGCCTGATTGTACTGTTTCACCAAGAAAAGGGGCGCATAACTGTATCTTTGGTTTAAATATATTTTAAATTCACCTTCAAATAAGTAGGCATTGTTTATATGTTTATTGAATCTGAAAGGATACCTAAATTAACTGTGATTTCTTGTATGTACAGGGTCTACACGGTTCAAGATGCGGAAAAAAGGTCGAAACCAGCGCACTTCAGTTCTCAAACGCGAGTCGTCCCCCATCAAGCCCTCACCCAATCGGGAGACACTGACCTATGCCCAGGCCCAGAGGATGGTGGAGCTGGAGGTGGATGGGCGCGTCCACCGGATCAGCATCTACGACAAGCTGGACGTGATCACCGACGACGACCCCACGGCGCAAGAAATCATGGAGTGCAATAGCAACAAGGAGAACCATGAAAAACCTCAGCAAGTTTTGGTCCGTTCGGTACGGCTCAAAAACAACCAGCAGAAGAAAAATGCAGCGCTGGTGGCTTCCCAGGCGCCCGCACATGCAAACAACAGCGGTTTACTGGAGCCCAAATTCAGGACTGTAGAGTACAATCTCCCCGTGGTGCCCAAGAGACCACCGGCATATTATAAATACACAGAAATGACCGAGGAGGAGCTGGACGAGGAGGTGGAGTATGATATGGATGAGGAAGATTACGCCTGGCTGGATTTCATGAATGAGAAACGGAAAAGCGAAGGCGCTAGTCATGTGTCACACAACCTGTTCGAGTTCCTCATGGACCGCTTCGAGAAGGAGTCCCACATGGCCACACAGGGTCAGAGCGATCACCGGTCTCTTGTTGATGAAGATGCGGTGTGCTGCATTTGCATGGACGGCGACGGGGCGGACAGTAATGTTATCCTTTTCTGCGATTCGTGCAACATCGCCGTGCATCAGGAGTGCTATGGTGTCCCCTACATCCCAGAAGGACAGTGGCTGTGTCGACATTGCCTGCAATGCCCTTCCCGTCCAGCCGAATGCGTCTTCTGCCCCAACCGAGGAGGTGCACTGAAGAGGACCGATGACGACCGCTGGGGACATGTGGCTTGTGCAATCTGGGTGCCCGAGGTTGGTTTTTCCGATACCGTTTTTATCGAGCCTATCGATGGAGTGCGTAATATCCCCCCGGCGCGTTGGAAGCTCACCTGTTACCTTTGTAAAGAGAAAGGTGTAGGTGCGTGTATACAATGTGACAAAATGAACTGTTACACGGCTTTCCACGTCAGCTGTGCGCAGAAAGCAGGGCTCTTTATGAAAATCGAGCCTTTGAAGGAGGAGTTGCCGTCTGGAGCGACCACGTTCTCTGTGAAGAAGACGGCCTATTGTTGCGCCCATACGCCCGGCGGGTGTGACAGGAGGGCACTAAACATCTACGAGGAACCACACAGGAAAAACGGAGCTTGTCAAAAGAGGAGTGAGAAGAGGAAGGCCCGCTCCAAAGTGTGGCACCGGAAGAAAACCAGGAAAGTGGAGCCCGAGCCAGTAGCAGAACCGGAGACCCCACCAAGCAACGGGCCCAGCATCACCGCATCAAGGTAGGACTCACTTTCACATTCAGAGCTTCCTGCACTTTGGTTAAGAACATTGTGTCTATTAGTTTTGCAAGATTAATCACAATCAAATGAAAATCACTATTTGAAGTGGCACAATTGGCACACAAAGGCTGCAATTTTGAAGTACCATGAAGTATCCACAAACAAAATATCTTATTCTACATACAAACCACTAAGCCTGTAGTTCTGTGCAAACATTTTATGAAATACAATTCTAGTATCTCTAATATTTAATATTCCTAGTGTCTCTAATATATAATATTATTGTCTCACACATTTTTGTTTAACATATGTGTAGTTTGAACAGAATCCTATTATTAAAACATAAATTGCAAATCTATTAAAAATTGCAATGCTTCTCAAGAAACTCAGATTTTTTTTTCTCATTGTTCAGCCCTACAGTCTGTAGGTTTTCCAGATTTCTTTTAATGTAAATGTTATTTAAAACAAAACTCAAAATTTTGAATAAGTCAAGTATTTTTGAAACTAAGAGAATAAGTGAGTGGTGCTGGCCATTGTTGCAGATTGACCACCCCATTTCTGTCAATCATCTACAGGGCTGCATTGACTACTGTAGAAGATCAATCAATAAGGCGTGAATAAATTAATGATTAATGCAATGTAATGAGTCTCCAAAATGTATAAATCCACTGCAGTATTTCTCAGATTTTCATATTCTCATTGAAAGAACATATTATTTTGTAGAGAAAAAAATTTTTTTACTTGGGACATTTGGCTTTTTCAAACAAAAATCTTAAAGTACAAGAGTCTAACCCCATATTTGTGTATCCTTCCAGTTTGGACACCATCCTGAACCAGGTGTCTGTGCAGAGGAAGCGGCCATTTGTGGAGCGGGTGCTGAGTTACTGGGTGCTAAAGAGACAGTCGAGAAACAATGTGCCTCTGATCCGAAGACTGCAGGCCAACCCACAGCCTCCTAAAACGAAGCAGGTTCGTCCTTTACTTTGCATACTGGCTTTGTGTCTTTAGGCAAGACATTTGTCACATTGAACGAATATATGCAATTGTGGAATTGGTTGTGGTTGAAGGAGCCTGGAGGATGGAGTGAATGAAACATGCACCATATTGTAATGCAGTTTGAGCAAGTGAACCAGGGCTATCATTATATTGTTTTATTAATTTTGTTGCAGGAGAGTCGTGCAGAGGCAAACCAAGCCCTAAAGGAGCAGCTAAAAGAGTGGCATCGCCTTCGCCACGACCTCGAGAGAGCTAGACTATTGTTAGAGCTCATCAGAAAGAGGGAAAAACTCAAGAGAGAAGAGGTACTTATTAGCTCCTTTCATAAAAATATCAAAACCATTTTTTAAAATAATAACATAATAATTACACGTTTGTCTTGTCATAATTATTGTGTAATTTGCATTTAATTTTGGCCCTTGTTAACATTATGGTTGTTAGGTACTGGGTAACAGAACTGGATTGACCCATTCATGGGTTTCAAGCTATGGCAACCGTCCTCCATGGGCATAGCAATTAGTAATTCATCATTAAAGGTTGTATGGAGGATTTTTTTTTTTTGTTTCAAATTGTCAATGATAGCATTATAGAGATGCAGTAGCCTTGTAATTATGATGACCAAAAAAAAGAGAATAAAAATTCATCAACCGTGGTGGTGCCAGCTAAACATTTGCTAATAGATAACGACACTGCCTCGTTATTTATTAGCTGACAGGCTGTCAATCAATCTCCCTACGTTTCTAGCGTAACTGACTTGCCTGCGCGCCGCCGGTACGTGGTTTACGTACGACTGTCACGCAGTCCACAGACGCAAGCCGCACAGATGCTGTTTACTCCACCAATGCAACAGTTCTTAGCGGCTTTTTTTGACCTATATCTTCCTCGCAGTTCGCACAAAGTTTGTTGCAATGGCAGACAAGAATCCAGGAGCAGTTAGCCGCAAAAGAAAGTCCGTTTTTGAGATTGCTGAAAGAAGAAGACAAGGGGAAAAGCAGCGAAGCCAAACTAAGGGGATTCTTGTAGATTCATTCCAGCGATGGCACGACTGAAGCAGACGCAGGGTCTAAAGACTGACGCATTGGTCGCCAAATTACTCCTGGACAGGTCACTTCTGCTTATTATGAAAACATACTTTATTTCCAAGAGCTAGACAAACGTTTTTCAGGACACGAAAGCGATATCCTATGTCTGAAAACGTAATTTTCAAGGCAAAGAAAGAGTCCGCTTGCTGCTGCGTGTTGTAGCTAGTTCATTCGCACTGAATCTCTGCGCACTCTTCTCTGCACCCCTTTCCTGCTCCTCTCCCCGCTGCCCGATCCGCTCTTCCCCCTGCTCCTCACTTCTCCGGGCACGGAATCTCCGCGCACCGCTCCCCTCTCCTCTCTCCTCTCCCTGCTCCGCTCTTCTCCCTGCTCCTCACTTCTCATCCGCGCACGAAATGTCCGCGCACCCGCTCCTCCCGCTCCTCACTTCTCCGCCTTCCCTAACCAACACTGTAGTTAGTTGTTTACAAGTCATGTGCAGCGCACCGGCTGTAAACAAACCTGTTTCTGGCGTAAGGAGAAGGCGGGAGGAGGCGTTTCTACGTAGGGAGCTGTAGGGGGAGGGGGGGTGGTTTCACGCATGCGCAACATTTGAAAAAGGACAAACAGTCGCTGGATTTCTCGTTCCTTGGAAAATCCTCTATACAACCTTTAAGCAAAATATTATCTTTTGAATGGGGAAAGGTCCTCACTGGGTCTGCGCAGACTCCTTCGAATCAGGAAGAAATGTTTGTCTGAAACCCATGAATACATGTGTCACATTTGTTGCTCATGTCCACTCTAACTAAAAATAAAAAAATAGACCTAAGTAAAATGGTAAAATTTTAGTAAATATGTTAACTATGTTTTAGTGAAAAAGTGCTCTTGTGTTATTTCTACTTTAAATTATGTTGTACATTGTTTGTTGTCAGATGAAATTGCAGCAGTCTGTTCTGGAGATGCAGTTGACTCCGTTCAACATCCTGCTGAGAGCTGTGCTCCGGCAGCTCCAGGAAAAGGACCACTACAGTATTTTCGCTCAGCCGGTCAGCGTTAAGGAGGTACCACTATTGTTACTCTGTTATATTTTAAACTGGACTATTCCCTAGGCCAGGCATGATGAATACTATATCAACTTATCATTCAGTGAGTGATAGATGGAAAAATCATTTTTGTTGGTCAATATTTATTATGGGTACTTTTTTGTATGAGTGGGGAACATTTGCATTTTTCTGTGCTATGAAAAGAAAAAAAAGTCTACTACTTTGTTGGAATCAAGACTTTTTTTAAGTTTCATATTTTTTCTTTTCTGTAAGTGACGGAATTCCTCTTGCATATTTTCAGTATTGATGTGTTTTTGGTTGTTTGTTTTTTTTAAAAGCTTGTCGTCTAGACAAGTATAGCAGCACTATAAAATAGTCCTAATTTCTGGTGCTGATTAACTCTGACATACATTTGAACACAAAGTAGAGCTGTTAAGTTGTCCTCACTGGCTATGCTATTGGCTATGGATGATAGTGTTTTATGGACAGCAGATTAGATTACTGAAAGGATGCATTCTCTTAGAAACTCTGATAGGATTGTTTCATACCATTGTCGTCAACATACTGCATCACCTTTTACTCTGGCAAAAAGCTGTGGATATTTTTGTTCAGTTACTTTACCAACAAGATTTTTATCAAAACTGTGACAACTTTCAGAGATGAGAGTGGAGTAGATTGTGACGGAGAAGTTGGCAACAATAATCATGCCAGCAGCGTACTTCATGATCATAGGACAATAGAACACTTTATAATTAGATGCAGACAGAAACCAGCTTATTATATACCGAAAGTTAAATATACAAGTGATTTTTGTTTTTTGTTTTATATTTATATTTATAACAAGAACTCTTTCTTGTCTCATTCAGGTGCCTGACTACCTGGACGTCATCAAGAACCCCATGGACTACTCCACGATGAGGAAACGCATTGACGACCATGTCTACAGAAACCTGGACGAGTTTGAGTCGGACTTTAACCTCATCATCGCCAACTGTTTGACCTACAATGCCAAGGACACGTTTTTCTACAAGGCAGCTCTCCGCATGCAGGACCATGGGGGGGCCATCCTGAGGCGCGCCCGCAGGGAGGTGGACCGCATCGGCTTCGACTTCCCAAGCGGAATCCACCTGCCCGAGCCCCCCAAACAAGAGGAAACGCCTCCTTTCACTTGGGACGAGGGTAAGGACTAGTGACGTTTAGGACGGGATGGCTAGCCTAGCATGATTATGGAAATGAATGGGTTGATATTAGAACTTGGTCATATGACAAAAAGATGAATCATGATTTATTAAAATCATTTTCATACTGGCAAATGTTCTATTCCTTTTTTCCATTTGTATTGGGTTTCAGCTATCCATTATATGCAACACCTTTTTCCATTAAAAAGATATTTGTTTTAAATTATTAATTTCTGTTGCAACGGTCTTCCTCGTGATTCTAAACCCATGGATATTTAATAAAATATTAATGATGCAATATTCATTTTTAATAGTATTTTTCTAAAATTAAATATAGCCCAAAAAATGGTGACAATTCTTCTTCCCAAACTCTGCTCCAAACAACATGCTTGTACTGTATTGGCTGGAGCTCTCTCCATTAAAAAGATCCAAGATGATCAACTGATGACAATTAGAAATGACAGTATTGCACTATCCCTTTGATAATATTCAGGAGATTGCTTTTTGAAAAAATGGAGAGAAAGAAATTAAATGCAACATAGAGATACCTTTCAGATCAAGTAAAAATGTTCAGCTGTTCTTAATGCTGTGCTGTATTCCTATTGTAAAATCAAATACAATATAAACAACTTCAGCTTATGAGTCTGAATTCAGTTTAAGTTAATGATGTTCTTTTTTTATGATGAATACTTGGACAGTTCTGGTATTTTCTGGATACTTTCAATATTGTTATGTATTGAGTATGCAAAGTGTGTGTTTTTGATGAAAAGGACAATGGACAGCGCATACGCTCATTAATATGATTGTACATTTTTTTAGAAATGGACTGCTATTGGATTACATAACAACGAACTGTCACTCCAGCTGGCCCTCAAAATGTCTCATCAGCTGATTTTGTCTCTATTAGCTAAATAACCCATGTCCTCTACATTGTGATGAGAGGACATTGCATTACTGCTTACAAAGTCCTAATGGTGTCCTCATTTGTTCCCTTCTTACAGTGGACCAGTTGCTGACCCCCACCTATCGGCAGCGCACCCCTCTGGAGGAGCAGCTGAAGGAGCTGCTGCAGAAGTTGGACCTGAGCCGGGCCATGAAGCAGAGCCCGTCCCGTAGCAAGAGGCTCAAGTTACTGAAGAAGACCATCACGGAGGTCCGCAGCGAGATAGGCCTCAAGAAGCCCCTCCCCCAGCCCCCCACGCCCCAGGACTCCTCCCCGATACCAGCCCAGCCTGAGCTAAAACCACTACCTGAACTCCACGCTGCCGCCGCACACGAGGACAAGTTCATACCTCTGCCCGCGTTCCCACCCTCACCCGCACACTCATCCCCGAGCTCTGCCCCCTCTGTCATGCTTTCCAAAGCGGACATGGACGAAGAGCTCATGGATTCGGACGCATCTACCTCACCGTCGCGGGACACTCCCAATGGACACCTCCCCGACGAGCTGCTCCTCAAACTGCAGCCCGAGTTCTCACACCGGGGGAACAGGCGTACCAATATCCTATTCAGGAAGTCCAAAAGCGTCAGCCCCCACAAGCCTGCCCCAGCAGAGGAGCCTGGAGCACCACTGGCCAAGACCTTCCTCTCCGTGGTCATCCCTCGCCTGGAGACGCTGCTGTTGCCTAAGAAACGCACGCGCAGCAGCAGCGTCGACACACACGATGAGGTGCCCCGGAAAAGGTCTAGTGCAGGTGAATATTACACAGAATTATAGTTGGATTTTACCTTCATTTCTCAGTAACCCACAAATACAATATAGCAACGTGTACTTTAGTACAAGGAGTCAGTGCTGGACCAAAAGGTCCACTATGTAACTTTTCTGGAGGTCGGTCTGCTACCTGTGTATCTTCATGGTGATGCTATTGCTTGCCTGAAAGGTTTCACAGTATGGCATCAAATTAACTGTATGCATGACCAGATCTGTGGAGAGGTGTTATTGCTTTTCTGCTTTTTTTTTTTTTTTTTTTTTTTTCCCATCTATCAAAAGACCCACACAAAGGACTAGACAAGGCACGACAAAGACGACTCAGGATAATTCATATAGTGCATCTTTTAAATCATTCAACTGATTTGATCCATCATCCAGGCCTAGTTGTGAGAGCTACATTTAATTTCTAGCTGTCATTCTGAAAGAAAGGAGTTTAAACATTTTTCCCCTGTGTATCCCCAGGCCTAACCAACGGTTTTGTGGTGGAGGAGGAAGAGGAGAGCTTGTTGCCCTCTCGGCCACTGGAGCATCGCAGACGCTGTGCCTCAGAGTCCAGCCTCTCCTCCAGTGAAGTCCTATGTGGTACCAGGTCAGTGTAACAAACCTGCGCATGCAGTCTTTCTAGAGGAAAGAAAACGTTAAATGGGATACGTTATAATGGTCTTATCATCTTCCTCAAAGTTATCTTTCAGTTGGTTCATGATTGATGTTTGAGTAATCCTTTATTTTCTTACATTCAAGGCTTGAATGGTTAGAAAGTGTCTGTTTTCCTCTACCCCTATATCCACCAACTTTCCTAGGCTAACTTCCAGTCATGGATGTAGAATTTGACAACATGTGAATAAATATCCATTGAAGATGTGGATCTGTCAGTTCTGTTATTTTGAACTGGAAGTCAATGGACCCCTTTTACTAAGCCATTTTAAATCAATGTTGCAATTTACAATAAACATTGTAAAATAAGGATCTGTGTAGGTTTGTAGGTTATAACCTTAGACTGTTTAAAAGGATTATCAGACTACATCACTTTGCAGTCTATTGCACATGTCTCCTGCAGAAAGAGCCGCTGTCCTGTCTGGTATCATGTCAGTGTTTTATAGGATTTCAGCAGATTTCAGGCTCTCTCAGGGGCTAGGTTAGTTTTATCAATCAGGTATGAGTGGATGTCCGGCTACTGAAGTTTGAGCCATTTTTTCTCGTCATTTACGCACTCACCTGCATTTAACGCTTTTGGGCCTTTAAGACATATCCCACTCACTAGTGTTAATTTAGCAACATCACTTACTTTATCACACAGTAATAAACTGTTTTAGTCCACTGACAACAGTGCTAGCTAGTGTTGCAACTTCATGTTATTCGTTGTGTTGATAAACAAATAATCTGTCTATATATAAAAGGACATAGGTAATGCACTAGCCGCTGCTTTCCAAATTTGGAGTTCGCATGTGGATGCTTCCAGCTGCGTCAGACCTTGGTTCCCACTGACTTGCATTAGAATATTGTCGCCACTCACTCTGTAACTAGTGCAATGATCATTTTGGTCTTAAAATGTTCATATTAACCCACTCTACATGATCCTGGTGTTTTTTTTCCTCTATTTTCTGTATTTGTTCAAAAAAATCCTGTTCATAATATAGAGCATAGCTCCAAATTTGCTCCTGTAATTGCCAGCATCACGTACTTCATTTTAGTGGAACTGAACTGGTGACCTCACGCTCACTTAGTGTAAAAAATCGAAATATGCCTTATCTCAAATATTGTATTAACGCTTCTTTTACTTGTATTTCAGCACCACCTCGGTGTCTAAAAGTGGGAAGGGTCGACCAGCAGTTCGCAGAAGCACCGTGGATGATAAAAGCTCCATCATAAACTGTGTGGAAAATGGAGAGTTCACCAACTCTGCACAAGTGTCCACAGGTAAAACATGCTGCACCTGAGCCAGGATCACACTTCTGTTTAAGCATGAGTCGCATGGCACGCTTTACCAACCCTCTGCAAAAGCCCCAAACTAACATGTATGTGCCCACAATGACACCTAAAGCTGTGACACAGATCTATTGTCAAAAATACAAACATTTATTTAGTCTGAACTTTTATTCAGCAAAACCAGATTACATAGTGAATTGTTACATGGACACTGCAGCATCTGTGTGGCTGTTTTTGATTTGTCTGTATTAAAAATGTTTAATACAAACAACCTTATTGCACCAAGGACCCTAAAACTTGACATGGCAGCTCTAGGCGTTCTGTTTTGTTTGTCTATTTATGTGTCCATATGTGTCCACTGTATATAAATTAAATTTTTTACTTTGGAAGTTTTATTTTTTTACAGAAAGTTTGCATCAAGACTATCAGATTTTCAGAACATGACAATCAAGATGTACAAATGTTATGAAGAATCAAATGATTTGACTGTACCGTTGTATGTATGTTGTGTTTGTTGCTGCTACTACGTAATTAACTCGACTATAGTTGCGTTTCCATAAATTTATTTACTTTGAATTTTTACAAATTGCATATGAAAATCCTTACAATAAAAAGTCCAATCTATTTTTGAGAGTCTGTGATGATAAAGTGTATGAGAACAGTAGCACAGCTGAACTGGATGTGACACTAAGGCTCAGGAATGTTTATTTCAGCCCTGTTTAAGCTTAAGAGCAAAAATCTATTTGTTCATCCACATCCAGTAAAATGAATACCAAAAACACAAATAATCACTCATCGGTTCACAAGATGGTTTTATGAATGGTTACTTATGAGCAAGGCTAACCAAATAAAAGAAACACATTGCAACGCATACAATAAATCAATATATAACACCACTGAAACATTCTGAACCTGCATTATATCTTGTATTCCATTTCCAGTTTTTGCTTTTAATAGATTTGAAAATTCTTTTTCTTTTTATGGAAACTCAACTTGGCAGTGTGGCTTTTTCCGTTGTGCGTCTTGTGTTTAACCTGCTGTTGTTGTCCCTGTAGCTGTGTGGAAGCCTACAGACTCCTCTGCATTTGTGCTGGAGCCTCTTAAACTAGTTTGGGCTAAGTGTAGTGGATATCCCTCGTTCCCTGCGCTGGTGAGTGCCGCCCGGTCGCGTCTGCCTCGTCTTGTGGTAGTGCCTCCTGGCTGCTTCTGCTGCATGTGGAGCTGAGTGCATGCCTGTGCCCGTGTCAGCCGCTGGGAGCTTGGCGCTGTCGCCATGGAGATGAGTGTTGATGTGTTGTGATGGCCTCTGTGTGTGTCTCAGATAATGGAGCCGCGGGTGCGGAAGACGGGTTGTCTCCTCCACGGGCTGGACCTGCCCCGACCACCGCGGGACGTGCTCAGACTCGGAGAGCGGATGCAGTTCAAGTCCGCAGAGAAACTATTCCTCGTCCACTTCTTCGACAGCAGACGCAGCTGGTGAGGGACTACTCCTCTTTACATACAAGTCATAGTTGTATTTGTAATATCCACTTCACAAGGAACAGATGCGTTTACTGTAGACTACCATCTCTGTTTGTTTGTTAGTTAGTACTACCTGTTTTTTGTGGTCTCAAAAAAAATGAACAGAACTATTTCATTGAAACTGTTTGCAGAGGTCCAAACTTATTCCCAAACATATTTTTTCATAATATTCAGAGGCCCAAGCAGAGTTTTGCCACCACTGTAATGCTAACAACAACTAGCATGCTAACAGCACCCCAGCACTACTTTGTATTTTGTGGAGGCTAAAAACAATTTATAATTAGAGCACTAATTAAGCATTAATTTCAGCACACAGCGGTCTCATTTTGACCCCAAGAGCTGTAAGAGCTCTTGTCACATCTATTACATGTGTCTGCTCTATTTAGGCAATGGCTTCCTAAATCCAAGATGGCGCCCTTCGGCCTTCAGCCCTCTCTGGACCGCCTGAAGCTGTTGGAGTCGTGCTCTCCGTTCCACAGGAAAGCCGTGCGGCTCGCTTTCGACCGCGCCATGGACCACCTGAGCCGTGTGTGTGGCAATCCCAAACAGAGCAACAAATAAACCAGCTCTCATAGACTGAAATGCCCCTTTCCCTACCTTTTAACATTATCCACAGCTTTCATTTCATTTTCCTACAGTAATAATATTATTGTTTTTTTTTTTGTTTTTTTTTATGTAATCGCCGCCAACACGCACAAACACTCACCCATCATGTTTACCATTTACCTGTCAACTGGAGCTGGCTTGTTTTTTCAATTTTGTTTATCTTTGTTGTCCTGCCCACATCACCTCCTTTTCAAACACTGTAGCTTCTCAACGCATATCCCTGTTTTGTCCCAAGAGCTATGCAACGACTCGGTTAGCGGGTGAAAAAACGTGAACCATCCATCATGAGCTTTGATTTGAGCGACTGAAATCTGTTGAATGTGTCAGTTTTTGAGTCTGACCTCTTCCAACGTGCTGCAAAAGACTGCTGCAACAATCCCACTGCCCATCTTCGTCCAAGCAGCAGCGTTCTGTACATACTCCAGGCACCCTGACACTAATTTATTCTTCTTAAGTTTGCGTTATTTTTATATTTTTGTTTTTTGGTGGTTCATTGTATGTTTTGATACATTGAACGGGAGAAGTGGCTGCTTACATTGGTGCTATCTCTGTTAAGAGACAAACTAAAGGCTTGTTTACACCAGGCGTTACGGTACGGTTCAGTTCAAGGTGGTAGTATGGTATAGGCAGACATCACTGTGAGAGAGATTAAATAATCATATCAGACTCATGGTTGTGTATTTTTAACAAATAAAAAAAAAATATGAATTGTGTGGCTGTATAAGTTGACATTTCTATGCGCTGTATGGACCCTTCTGCTGCAATAAATTGTACAGGAGAAACGGTTGAGCGACTAAGAAAGTTCAGTATTTTGCAAATATGGTTTTATGAGAACAATTATTTACATATGAACTTGTAATTGTGTTATACGATACAAGATATATATAGATATATATACGATAGAAGTATATTTGAAAAAAAAAAAACATTTCATGTATTGTTGCATATGACTGTTAATTTAAAAAAATGAGCCTTAATGAAAAAAGATGCCATTTTGTGGTATGTCTTTGAGTTGTCCTTATAATGTATTTTTCTAAATCAATGTTTTTGTTTCTTGACCAAGCTGTTGTGTATGGCTCCATCATTGTACTGTCTTCTTGATCCCATGCAAAGGCTTAAGGGGTGCCAAATGTTTAGGACACTTACCTCTGTTACCATGGAAATGGCAGAGATCACACCAAAGCTGAACCGTACCGTATCGTTTGGTTAAACGCAGGCCTAAACTAACCTGCATACTGTTTTTATTCACCTCTTTTTTACGGTTTTGTAACTTATTGGCTTCAAGTTCTCTTTGGCATTAATTTGTTTTGTGTGAACGCATCATTATTTTTTTACTGAATGTTTTTACTAGGACATCACTCATGCATTCATTCGTTTTTTTGTTTGTACATATTTATATAAAGTCTATATAGAAGTTTCTAAAATGCCTGAAGTGCATAATTCATTCGAAACCAAAAAAAATCTGCTGCCCACAAGTTTTCCACTAATATGTGTTTATTATTTGATACTTTTTTTTTATAAGGAGTGTTCAGCCTTTCTTTTGTGAGTGTGTAGTGTGCTGTGATGAGTTCAAGTGTCTTCTGTAAAAACGGCCATCTTTTCTTTTTACATGAACGATGGACAGGAGAGATCGTGCCTGAACTAATTTATTGTAAAGCAGAAATTGTTTATGCATCACTTTATAGAGTATTGTAAAAGAAAAGTAACTTCGGGCACAGACTGCAGGGGGCGCTCTCCGTCTCCTCTCTTATTGTTTTGTGAGGTTCTTATTTTTTTATTTCAAATGGATAGCATTAATCTGAGCGGTGCGGTGGTAGTGTTTGGTGTTTTATTTGGTGAGGTAGTCTGAATGACGTGTGTAAATACATTTGGTACTTTAGCTGATTCTCTGGGAAAAAGACCACAGTATAGCCAACAGACGCTGGGATTTTTATACTAAAACACTGAGAAATTAAAATATGTTATTGAATCACTAACGCCTGTCTTGTCTTTTCTTTTTTTAGTGTGTGAGAGATTGCTGGGCTGGCTCTGACAAAAGACTTATACATATTGGACCAGTTTAATATGCATAAAACAGGCTTTCATGTTTTCTTTTTATTCATTATTTTCTTCATATTACAATAGCATACTTGTTCTGATAAATATACATAATAGTTTTACTCCAGTTCAGTGGCAGTTATTGAAGTTGAAAATTAATACACCGATACTGAATTCTGTTCAAATAAATCAAAACGCATTTTCTTCACATTCTTAAATATGTCAATTTTTTTTTCCCCATTCTCCTTTTAGCCTTTGTTTTCAGTATAGTTACAAGGTAAATTATGAAATTATACAATCTTGTCACACTGGGAACTACAGTTTAGGTTTGCTCAAAATATGCACATTAACAGTACACCCAAATTATTGGATAGCAATTCATCCATTATGCATGCATGTTTTGGAAGGTCAGAGGAAGTCTTACTAGCAGCTATTATGCATTAATCATCCATCATTTGCAGCAAGTTAAGTGAATAACTAAATCCACCAGAGGGCGCTATGTTTTCACTTATGAGGTACTAATCATAGAACTTTAATTCAATCTGGAAGATGAATCCAAGATGGCGTATTGTCCTATAGAACACAATGCATTTTTGTGAAAATCAAACTGCCCGTGTTCGTCTAACAGGTCATCCACAGCCTTCATAAAGGTCGGATTTTGTAGGGATTCTTCTGTATTTTTACAATATGAACTTTATTTATTTTTTCAAAGCGCTTAAAAGTCAGCTTTGTAAGAGTTAGCGATGGTATTTTTCTGCCTCTCAGCCCCTCCTAGTCTCAGGAGGAGAAATATCTTTGAAGTTTTACATAATTATCCTGTAGCTCATAATTAAAAGTGTCCATCTCATTAACAAACATGGCCACGCAATGAAAGCATCTGAAATGGAATCTACTATTTTCTTACATAAACTATATATATATATATATATGTGTGTGTGTGTGTGTGTGTGTATATATATATGTATATATATGTGTATATATATGTATATATTATATATATATATATATTCTGTCAGCAGTCATTATAGCTGAGCTTATACAAAGGTTGCCAGTTTAGAAGAGTATAAAGTAAGTATGGAATTGTGTCATTTATGCATTTAAATTACATGATGTAGGATCCATCCAGTCAACTTTAAAGTCCTATATTACTTTAAACTGACTTTTATATTATATTGTTGTTACCTTCCCAAAATGCACCTGGAGTTGTGTTTTGTTTCGTTCACACAGGTTTCAGTAATCCTGGTGTATTGGTCTGTTTACACCTCGAAACCTCAAAATGCTCTTTTCCAGCTTGTCATCAAGTAGTTTTCAAGTTAGCAGCTACCATTTACCTTTTCTTCAGCCGAGATTGGCAAGTGCAGGGCTAAAATCATGTGAGTGATTCTAGTGAAGGTGTGCGGAGTTTAAAAACACAGTAGAGCGCTTCCTGTCTTACCACGACATCACAAGGAGGAACAAAGCATTTTCCATTTGAGAGAAGAACTCAGCCTAAATATATGCACGGTGATGAGGAAACAACATTATAACAGATCAGAAAATAGAATCCTATAGTCTTAAGGTTCTTGGACATGAGCTTGTTGTTTTGACATATTATTCACCACAATTAATTTGTTATTCCTACAAGAAAGATATCCATTTATGAGTTTTTGCTTTCTGATATATTCAACATTCATTTTCATTCAAAAGATCTAATATTTACTTTTAAATTAATAGTCCTAATTTTTAATCATCCTGTTTGGTGGTTTATAGATTGTAAAATGTGATGATCCCATAGTCTCAGATGGAATGTGGAGAAATGATTACATTGCATTCTTATTTTTAAAAATCACATATTAATATAAATATTGGCCCATATTTTGTGATTTTATCTGATAGTTAAACTCAGAAATTAAAAATCCAGTGTCACCTGAGACACATAAAAATAGACTTAGACAAACTTTATTAATCCAGAAGGGAAATTACTTGGACACAGTAGCTCACACATTGCAATATATTATAATAACAAATAGTAAAAAATATAAACAATAATAATACATTCTAAATAAGTAGCAAGAGACAGGTGTCAAATAAGTAATAATAAATTTATATATGTAATATATAATGTAAATGTACAAGTCAAAATAAAATAGATAAATAAGTAAAAAAAATTTTAATCTGTTACATACAAGAGATCATGTCAAGACAGCGCTACAATGACAAGTAATAAAAAAAATATCCGCGAGAGGTCATAAGGAAGATGATATGATGACTGACAGGACATAGGGCTATCTCTTACATAAAGGGGAGTCTGTTGCACAGTTGTAGGGAGTATTATATGTTTCATAAGGGTGAGTTTTTGTACATCTGTATGGAGTATGGAGTAGAGTTGTATCTCTCACTGTTTGAGTGGAGCTGTAGGAGCCTGTTGGAGAATGAGCTCCTCTGTCCCTCTGTAGTCTGGTGCAGTGGGTGAGCAGGAGTGTCCATGATCGAGATCAGTTTGTCCAGTGTCCTCCTGTCCCTCACTGTGACAAATGTCTCCAGCTCACAGCTGATCACGTAACCAGCTTTATGGATCAGTTTGTCAATCTGCCCAATGTCACTTGTACTATAAATCATCTATTCTATATATTTTGCTATTCAGTATATTTTGTTGTGGTTAGTATGTCCACCCACTGAGACCTGTCCCGCGTGTCTGGATTATGTTCTGGAGGTGAAGGATTTCTGTGTGCATTCTGGGCAGCTCTGGAGGATTTGAGTCTGGATTAGTTTGGTGGCACAGTCTCATCTGAAGAGGATTTGGGCTAATAAGCAGCTCTTCTCTCCTCCCATCATCCTCCCCCTCCACCAACCTGTATGTTACGGACTCATTTTGGGGGTGAGTCTGGGTAAAAGGACAGAAGACAAACAAAAATATGACTTAAAGGCCCACTGTGTAACTTTTCTGGTGGAGGGTCCGTTGAATACTTTTCTCCATGGAAATGTTTATGCTTTGGTTGAAATTTTTCACAGTCAAACCATTCTATCTTCATGGAGACTAAACCAAGTTACATGTCATATCTGTGGAGATGCCACCCCGCTCACAGTCAGAATGCCTGTTTAAGTATTTTTGAGCTATAAAACCACCTCTAAATGTAAGGCAGAGCTGCTCCATGGCATACTGTGGAACATTCTCGGCAGAATAATGACACATCCATAGAAACAAGCAGGAGACGGACCCTCCTCCTGAAAAGTTACACAATGAAACTTTAAATGTCTTTTTTAAGTCTTTATTACGCTTTTGTGTTGGTATTTAGCAATAAACTATAACATACATAGATCCACATTTTGCCCTGTGTACCTCAATATTGATCCAGTAATAAGATAAACTATTATATTGACTTCCTGTTCATTGATGCAGTAAATACAGATAAGTGGGCGGAGATAGCGGGTAGGTGAAAACAGCCAGTACAAGACTACTCAAACATGCATGAGTTATTTCGAATACACCTCTGAGTAAGTTATGATGAGGGAACACAGTTATAACATGGTTCAATAACTCTTAAAAAATCTATTTTATGTATATGTTCTATTTCCAACTATCCAGCTTGATACTTACGTAGTACATTTATCCAAGCAAGATGGGACTATGGCTTCTTGCTTATAACCTTATATGATGAAATTGTGTACAAACAAATATGTGTGGTTCTGAAGAGCTAGGGATTTGGTCAGAACACAAATGCCAGACACTTTGTTAGCCTTATTGTTGTCAAATTGAATCCACCCTCTTTACTGTCCTTTCCAAAATACCACATGGGCCAACTTTGTTAAAAAGGAGGAATAATGGAAATCATAACTTATATTTAACAGAACATAAATAATTATTCCAATAATTTGCAGATTAGTGAATTTATAATTACTTCTGTGCACACACTATTGGACAAAGTGTTGAATTCTTGTTTCTATATCTACAATCAAATATTAATATAAACAACAGGTCAGTAATAGTCTTCCGTCCCACCTGTCTTTATCTGATGGGTTGTGTTTGACTCATAAATGTTTTTTTAAGCTGCACCTCTGGACCCAGTGCCCCGGGTCAGGGGGGGCAGGGAGGGCAGAGGAGTGAGATGAAGCAGTACAGTCCATCACTTCTGTTTTATTATCAGGCAGCTCAGAGTGGTACAGACTCAAGCAGAGCAAGTGAAATCTATTAAAAGCTCAGTCTATGTGGGTTTGGATCACAACCGTAAGCAGAGTCGAGAGGGTGACACTTTTCATATTGATAAATCTATCAGTGCACTTTACAACAAAAGTGAGACGACCAAAGTTTTGATTGTGTCTTATCTGTCAGACTGATATGTGCAGCCTTCTGAATTGAGTTCTACACATTTAACAATCTGTAAAGGCTCATTGAAAGTGATTGGAAAAAGGCTCAGCTGAATGCAAAAATTATTAAATCCAGTTGAGAGAAAAGAACATCTTTTCTGTCCACACATGCTGAAATAGGCTGAACTACATCCATCTGCGTTTCCATGGTTGCTCTGGTTCTTACAAATATTACAAGAATTTATCTAGCCACCTTAGATTCTCGGGGTAATCTTGTGTTCAGGAGTAAGTAATAAAATGGCTCGTTCAACCCCTGGCTGAGTGGTCCTTCAGTTTGGTACTCACATATTCATACATCCACAGATACAATAAGATAGACCATTCAGAAGTTTAATATTTCACTTTTTTTGTATTTGCCTAAACTTCAGTTGCAGAAAATGTATGAAAAATGATCAATTTGTACCACACTTTCAAACATGTAGTTAAAACTTCGGCAAAGTTGAGTCTGGCATTTTCAAACTAAACTTTAAATGTCCAATCCTAAGCCTTGTTGGTTTCCTCCTGTCTTCATTTTTCACTCCCCTTCACAAAGAGATGGAAGACCCCAAACCAACATGGCCAACACTTTCCTCTCGCCAAAACACCCCTTAAACTTATCGACTTTTCTTATCCGGTCTGCAGCAGTGGCACGACAGCAGACCATCTCCCGCATCTTCCTGGTGTTGACATTTAAACAACAAAATGCCGTGAGCCAATCACAGCCCAGCGCTCCAAATCCCCCTGCCTTTATTTTGACAGGGTTCATTTTCTCCTGTCACCACGGAGACCAGACAGTGAGGGATTATGGGATACGGAGACATTAAGATTGATGATGTCGCTCGGTCACCACTGATGTAATGGGAACTGTCACCATAGAAACAGAGTGTCCATCATCGCCATGGAGACGACCAGCGCCTGTGTGCACCTATAGGGACAAACTTTATGGACAATGAGATTTACTGATTTAAACATTTATTATGAAGGGCTTTTCTTTGTTTCATTTTGGGTGAATACACACATGTTATGTTGCAGTCACACTTGTCCTGCTTTGGTCTTAACTGAACCATCTTTAGTCCTGATAAACTTGGTTTGAACTGGTCTAGTCTTGGTCAAGTTCAGGTTTAGTTCCAGATATAGTCATAGTAAGTCATTTTGATGCGGTGTGTTACAGATTTGAGGGTGCACAACCTCTCCATGGAGATCTCATTGCTTTGCCTGGAATGTTGCACAGTATGTCATTAAATCTCCATAGAAACAAGCATGTGCTGTCACAGACCAAGTTACAGATGAGATTTGTGTAAGGGTAACTCGCTCAATATTTTTTTAGCAATAAAACTGAACAAATGTAAGATTTGTAATTTCATGCTAGAGTATAAAAATGTCCAAGGAAAGCAACCCATCTATCTATCTCCATAGAGACAAGCATGTGACAAACCCTCCAACAAAAAATTTACATGATGCACCTTTAACATTTCTCTTTACACATTTAACATTTACACATTCATTCTCAGTGAGCTGCTCCTGTTCAGCGTTCAGGGACCCATCTCCAGATCTTGAGCCATGCTTTGTCAGGAGCCTTGCTTAGTGTGCCCTCCGGTTAATGGGGGAAAACCAGAATGCCTGGAGGAAACCCACCCAGATTCAAGGAGAAACATGTAAACCCCACACAGAAAAGTACCTCCTTGCTGTGAAGCATGAGAGCTCAGCCACCCCCAAATGCATCTTTAGCCTAGATTTTTTTTCCTTAATTCAAGAACTTGTGGTCTACGTCCAACTATAGTTTTCTCAGGTGAATGTGAAACCACCAAGCCACCAGCTCTCTCTGCACACACGTATGGAATAACGTGATGGTCTTATTTCAGCCTTATCACTCATGCCCCTCTTCACCCCCTTCACCCCTGCACACTCCACTGCTCTGCTGCTGCTCTGTCTGTGAGGGGCAGAGGACGGGCGATTCATCCAATCGTCTCATAATGATCCAAGGGCCCTGAGAAATACAATCATATGTGAGCTTTTTCATTTGGACCTATGAGGCCACCCTCTATCACCACCATTTTACAAAACTATCTCTCTTTTTACAATATGGAATGTACTCATCTTTACATGTTACTTTTATTCTGTTATTTTATTTGAGTAAGATTCCCTCCATGTTTGTCTTCATGGAGATGTTATATTGCTCTGTTTGCAATGTTTCACAGTATTGCATTAAACGTATCTATCTCTACAGACAAGCAGGTGTCGAGGGGTGAGCAGGTCTGTAAGTATTTTTGAGCAGTAAAAATACCCATCAATTAATAAATGCAAAATACCATGGAGCATTCCAGGTAAAGAGATAACATCTCCACGGAGACAAGCATTTGGCAGAAAACTGTTCCAGAAAAGTTACACAGTGCACCTTTAATGTAGGTTATATTGAGTAATATTATTTTAATGTTGATTAGTATACTTTTTGACTACTCAGAAACTCAGCAACATTGAAAAGATTTATGATATAATCTGTATATAGTTTTGTTTTTATGATATTTATCTATTTATTTGTTATCTCCAAATAATGACAATCAACTAAAAAAAAGAACATTTAGTTCCATTCTGAAATGTACCACAGTATTTCATTAAACTTATATAACTTTTATTCAATTCCAGCAGATTTTATTGTCTTAAAAAACATTTTCCTACTAAGAGAAGGGTTGCGTCTCCACAGCTCTAATCTGTAACTTGGCCCAGTAGCGTCACCTGCTTGACTACATAGAGATAGATGTTTAATGCCATACTATGGGACATTTCAGCAAGAGCACCTCCATGGAGACGAGCAGATGACATTCCATCAGAAAAGGTACACAATGTACCTTTAAGTATAACAGTTTTTTCTGCTTGTATTATTTTATTATTTCAGAATATTGGACTATTCCTTCTCCTTTGATTATGCCTTCACAAAACTCTTACATGAGAGATTTTCGGCCAGCTCTTTCTGATCTCCACATGGTGCGGTGTGTATTTCGTTGAGATGTACAGCGGTTCCTGTCTTGTTAGCGGTCGTTAGTGTTAGCAGATTGGCTGTACAGGGAGCAGGGGGGTAGCAGACGGTAATTGGACCAGCCCTGACCACACAGGTGCCCCCCTCGCCCCCATTTCATCATTAGGTAATTACTACTTTGTCAATCATGAACTCACCCCCCCTACTCTTTGCCCGCTGTGCAGTAGTTATAAAATGGGAGACCATTTTTGATAAGGACTCAAAGTTTCCTGTTTCCAAAGTCATTACAGCTACAATTAGCCAAGCTGTGAGGACTGTGTGTGAGGTAGGAACAGCCAAAATACTATTACTGCAACCTCCAAGCGTCTTTACTCACTGCACATGTGACCTTAATGTAAGTAAATATGTGAACTAGTTCATTTTAAACAGTTAATTTTGCAGTGGTCCAAAGTTATAGCTCACTTACCAAATATAATTATTCACGGCACTGACTATATGTGCTTTTCACAACTTTCACAGTCCAGAGTAGAGTTTTGCTGTAAACCTACCAACAATTAACTGGCTAACAATGCACTTTTGGACTATCAGACAATAAAACATTAACTTCATGAGTTATTTTTTAATGTACCTTTACAGAATACTGTATTGTCCTCAAGAACCCAAGAAGTTAAGGTACAAAATAAAATGAAATGAAAGTTTCTGGATGAGACAGACAGTATTATTAGATGCAGACAGTATGTAGTGGGCATATTTTGACGTCAAGAGCTGCTTTTACACTGGGGCAAGACACATTTTGCTCTAATATATGAGTACAGGGACTTTAACCTGCCAGTTTTTTATTTTATTGTATTGTATTTTTTTGTATAGAAATATTTGAAGAGTTAATCTGCAAAAACATATATTTACATTTCAGAAAATGTGTCACTTTTTAAACCATTTTCTACATTCAGTTTTCCATACTATAAACTTCTTGGGAGAATCTGCTCAAGGAAGGACTTGAAATGGCACTTATCTCCTTCTACAAATAAATAAAAATAAACTAAAAGGGGTGTTGCAGTTTATTTGAGGACAAACAACACAACTTCTCAAGATTATGTACACAATATATAGCAGTAAAAGTTTTTGCATGTGCTCTACAAAAAATGAAATTCTGACTCTTAAGTTGAGTTAAAGCAATTTTGTTTATTTTAGTTAACTTCAGTAACATACTTTCAATTAATTTTAAATATTTAGATGCATAAGATGATAAGATTAATTTATATAGGCTAAGGAAACATTTTTCATCTTTCTTTATGTGTGAGCCTGCTATTTCTGAACCTATACTTCATACAAGGATAATTTCATTTGATAAGAATAAGGAAGGAAGTATATCTTACCTATCCTGATCATGATGATGTGGCTAATTTAGTCTAAAATGTCACTGCAGGTGAAACCATAGACAACAGGCAAAAGACAGTGGGGAATAGAGACATATATCTAGACCAAAATAATTCTATGCCAAGGTCAATCTAAGGTCTTGCTGCTTTTTAAATGATGAAAGAAATGACAAATTGAAAATGAGCCATCTGATTATGCTGCAGAGGGAGCGGCAGTGATGCATGGAGGACGCATCATCCCATCTGAAGTGTGGGGAAGGGAGAGGTGGGGAGAGAAAGAGAGGAAATATGCTACAATGCCCATATTTTAGTGTGGTGTGATCCCAATTTTACTTTATTAGATGAAGTCATGTTGATACAGCTCCTCGTCAAAGCCTGAGCTCGTCAGATCTCAGAAGCTAAGCAGGGCCGGGCCTCTTCAGTACTTGGAGGGGACACACCACATGCTACAGTGGGGCGCCAAAGAGAAAAACTGTTGTTGTGTCCTTAGGCAAGACACGTCACCCACATTGCCTAGAATGAATAAAGTGTGTGAGTGAGTGGTGGTGGTCAAAGGGGATGATGGCATGGAATAATGCACGAATTTGTAAAACAGCTCTGAGCATTTTGAAACTTTTTTGTAATGTTCTAATCAGTAGAATTTTGTGAATGAAAACAAATACGTGTATGGTAAATTGTGATAAAATGGTTTTACACTACTGAATAGGGTGACCATATTTCCGTTTGTGAAAACCCGGACACGGGGGTTCTCGGATTTTTTTTTTAGTGCAATTTTTTTTACAGCGTATGAACGCGTATTGTATATTACAGGCGGGTAGTAATTACACACGGGTGAGTCAGGACTAAACCAGGTCTAAACCAGGACTAATCTTGGATTTAAGAGAGACAACGCCGAGCTGTTTGTCCGCAAAGCGCGATCGGGCAACTGCCGCGTTTAACTCCGTGAGGTGCGGAGCTGAGCCGGTCCTTCCTCCTGCGTCACCTCCGAGCCCGTCCTGACGGTGAGTCCTGTTTCAGTTCTGGTTTAGTCCTGTTTTAGTCCTAGTTCAGTCGTGGATTAGTCCTCTTCTTCAGTCCAGGAATCAGTCCTGGGTTAGTCCTGGTTCAGTCCGTGTCGTAGGCAGCGCAAAAGTTTGATATAATCTCTGGTTAACGGGCAGGTGCGGTCCTGTACTGCGCGGGTGCGGTGTTGTACTGCGGGTCTCCAAAAATGGAGCCGTGCGGGACTCTGCGCTGTTGGGCTACATTACGGAAAAAATGAATCTTCAGTTTGTTACATAAAGAAGGAGGAAAATAACACAAGGACGACAGCAGCAACAAGTTTTAAGAAGGAAGTAAATAGGGTTGCACCTGTCCTGTCTAAGAAAAGTGTATAAAGTTTGTGGTGAGGGGTTTTACAGCTTTAAAACAGATAGAATAATTGTAAAATAAAAAGTTGATACTTCGTGGATTTCACCTATCGCGGGTTATTTTTAGAACATCACCCCCGATAAACGAGGGACACTGTCCTCTCACCTCCAACCTGTGCACATGGACTCACACTTGTCCCGACCGGGACGGAAAACGGAAATTTCTCGTAGAAGTCATTGTTAAATGCGCATTTGTGCTTCGGTATGTTTCAGACTGACCGAGTGTTTGTGTCTCGCTCCTTCTGAGTCACAGACGCTACGAGAGACGCTCAGTTTAATGCCCCCAATGAACGGTACTGAAAACCCGGACATTTGCATCACTTTATAAAAAAAAAAACCCGGACGCCCCGGACAGGACGCAATATACGGACATGTCCGGGGAAAAACGGACGTTTGGTCACCGTACTACTGAAGCAATTGTAACATGCTACTACAACTTGTGAACAAACCACCATTCATCCCAACAAAAGCTGATGTCTATTGTAGTTTAGTTTTTGGTCTTTTTTAGCCTGTCTATAAATATATTCCTGAGTCTATATTTATTGAGTGTACCTTGTCCACATCCCAAGGACTGGTCCTCTGCTCTCAATCTCAACACAGCCACAAATCGTTGCTCATTTGCGACGTGCTGTTTGTCATTTTATCACTGATTCAGCTGCTCTCCGTCCTCGTGCTTAGCCTGCAGTTTGTAACCTCATATTAAACGTATTGTGCCGTGTCAGTAGCCAGTCACTTCAGCCCTAATTAAAGGTGTGCGGTATGCTAATGAGGCTAACACGGGGCTAACACAGCGGCGGTGTGTCCATGTGAATGTGTAGCAGCTGCTGTCCATGTGTGAGGAGGGATCGATAGTGTTTGTGATTGGGCCGATACAACATGACCTTGGATTCAGCTCATTTGCTCAGATCAGGACGTTTGTGTACGTTTATCATTTACAGCATCATTTACAGTTAAAATTAAAATGTCAGAAATTACTGAGCGTGTGACTTTGAAATGTCCCAGGATTCAATCAAAAAGCTGCAACTTGCAACTTGTAATCAGAGCTGAGTAGAGTAGCCAACAATTGTAGTAGAAGTACAAGTAGTGGTCCAAGAAATTATTCATGTAAGAGTAAAAAAGTATTTGGGTAAACCACTACTCATGTAAGAGTAACTGTTGAGACTTCTGTTTTATATAAGTTACTGTAATTTGAAGGACAAAACATTAGTGCATAGAATCTGGTATTTTCAAAAGATAGACACAAAAATGACAAAAACTACAATATGAATTCATTCTGAAGGAGTGGTGCAAGAAACACAAATGTTGATGTAATTTCATATTGTCAGCATAAATAAAAACATATATATGAACAAACACATACACTCAAGTTTTTCTTTTTTTAATCTTACCATAGAATACAGTGTAAAAGTAACACTTTGAGACCAAATCAAACTGCTAAGCAATATCTGGATCGATTAAACTTTTTATTGATTTCAAATTCTCAAGTAATGAGCATGATACTTTCCTAACAGAGTGTTGGCTGTGTGATTGTAGTTCATCTTACTTTGCTTTGCATCTGAAAAAGCTGTGGACACACCCAAAAATATATTGCATGTGAATACTTTTGCACTCAGTACCAAACAGTCTGTGAGAGCTAAGAAATAATTTAACAGACTGGAGCACCTACCTACCTCAACATGAAAGGTTTCAAAGTCACCTGGACACCAGTTATACCTTAACACACCATTTCTGTTTCATGTCTGAACAGAAGTGCTGGTAAAGGTATAATTTGCCTTCACCTTACAGCAGTATCCTCACGTCTTGGTCAAGTGAGAGAGACTTGCTCAGTGTATTATAGAGCCGAGTTTCTCAGTCCAGTACCATCAGATTGAAAATGACTGGTTGATAGGATGGGGGTCTGAATGTCTTGATTTCAAAAACATTGTCTACACTCATTTTGAAACAATTTCTACCTTTGACCACCACTGCACGAATGAAGGATTACACTAATCCCTACCTCAAGGTAATTAGGGCTCAAGCATGACTGTGGAGTGTTCTATGGCCACTCACACCTGTACAAACAAACCCAGCCATCACAGTGCTCTGTTTGTTTACATGTTGTGTTAAAACACTTTAGCAGAGAAAATAAACCCGATGGCCTGAAATATCTCTGATGTAGTATGGAGCAGTGATTACCTGACTGATATTTCTCTGTCCCCATGCTCTCTGTTATACTTTGAGTTTGACCGTACACGATGGTGCAATCAGATTTGTTTTCTTCAGTGATGGATGTGAAACAAAGGAGCTCAGTGGTCAACTGTTGTTTATAATCAAAATTACATTTCTCTCACCTCATATTAACAGCGTTTCGCTCACTGCCTGGGATCCAAGAATCCACACTGTACACAAACAGACCCATTACCATACTTTAGGGGCTTTCTGTTCTTGGGCATGATTTCATTGAGCAATCACTTTTGAGTGAGCGACCATTTTACATTTAAAGCAAAACACCTTTACATGAATTTAAAGTATTTTTGTCATGATAAGGTCATCCTCTAAATTCAGGCTTTTCCTGTCCCTTCTCTGCTCCTGCTCTAGGAGTCACCGACCCTATCCCCTCTCACTGTGAATGGGTTAACCTTTGTGTCTGTGGCATGGCAGGGTCCTGCTCCTCAGATTATCCATTGACGCATTTATCACCCAATGACAAATGAGCTGTCCCTCCACATGCCCGATTAGTTGACCTTTATTTGTTCTGGATGGGGGCACGGGTGGCCTCTTGATGTCCTGTAACTATATGGGACAAGCCCATATGCAGTATATACCAATAGAGGGGACAAAAATGGTTCAGAATTAAAGAAGAGGACAATATTAAGATTGGCTTTAACTGTAAACGAGGTAATAGAAAATCTCACTTGGAAGCATCAAGCACAATCAGAGCTGCAAGGGGTGATGGGTAGTGGACATTAAAAGGGGACAGGAAAAGTGTGTGGTGATTGGACAAAAATGGACATCATTACTGAAGCCATGGTGGTTTTGTCAAGCACAAGATTTGTCATTTATCGCCTGTAGGGACCTGCGGCGCTTTACCTTCACGATGCTGATTGTTTCATTAAGGCCTGTTTCCGTGTCTGTGGGCTCAGAAGGAACAATGTGAGCCTGCTATTTCTATAGTACAGTCTCTGAAAATAGGCTGTCCTTAAATTTTGGAGTGAATTATAAAAGATGAATATAGATAGATTTTTCTTTTATATTTTATTCATAACACAATATTGAATTAATAAAATTACTTAAAGGTACACTACATACACTGTTCTGGTTGAGGGACTAAAACTTACTTTGGAATAAACGGAATATCATAAAACTTAGCAATCTCCATAAAGACACACAAGTGACACCACAAAAGTACAAGTTCTTTGGCAATAAATATGCTTGTAATCCATTTAAGGTAAAGAAATGCATACCATATTATGGAGCATCCAAGGCAAAGCAATAACATCTTTATGAGACAGGAGGCAGACCCTCCGCCAGAAAAGTTACATACTGCTACTTTAAACATAAAAAATATTCCATTCTTCGCTGCTTGCTCCACCTCTGCATAAAGGCATTTCACTGTAGCAAGCAGTGAATTCTCATTCATAGGCTCAAGCCTCAAATGCAGGACAATAATGCACAAATCAATCAAAACACATTTCAGACTCAGAGGCCCTGTCCTAACACCCATACTACGCTCTACACACTTCAATGAAGTGTGCATTTTCTAAAGGTACAAGAAGTGTGTGAGTGCACAAGGGAATATCGGTGTTAATATGAAAATTGGGATATTTGGCTCTTCAGATGACTCGCAGAGTGAACATGATAAAGTCCAGCAGCATCAAACAAAATTTACAAATGCAGTGTCATCTGGACATCCAGTTTGTTTAGCTAAGGCATGAGCACTGCACTGTTCAAAACATTCCAGTGAAATGCATAATGGTTTCGATCTACACTTGCCTCAGGTGTGCAGAGAAGTGCATGGTCAAGTGCATATCAAAACACCCAACATATGTCAGCCATTCGTCATACACGTGCAGCTGAACTGCATGAGTGAACAGGTGCATGTATTGGGACAGGGCCAGAATAAGCTATGCTAAGATAACCAATATAACACAGTTAAAAGGTCATGAAAATTTGTTTTGCATAATGTCTCCTTTAAATTTCATTCAGCAAACTGAGTTGTATAAATTATACAGTATGTCACACAGCCAGCATGTGTGTTGTGGCAGCATGTTGGATCAACTGTTAGATTCATCTTAAGACTTTGGACATAGAAATGATTGAAATCAGCAAAGTGACACTACCAAATTTTCACTGTAGAGCAGATGGCCCTGTCACTGTTCAATCTTTATCCTGGACACCTCAAAGCTATTGATTTCTGTTTCAAATAACTTCTCAACCATTTGCATTAAGTCACTTCTCTTCTCAAACACAACTTTCCCATTTACCTTCCTTTAAACCTGAACCTCCATCTTGTCTCATGTTTCACGTTTGGTTCGGTCTTGGTCTGGTCTTGGTCCCTGGGAGGTCCTCGGAGGTCCCCTGGTCCCGAGCTTCAGATGAGCAGAGCAGCAGGGTGTGAAATGGGGCCATGATTGCTCTAAACTGGGGTCCAAAGCCCATTCAACGTCTGTCAGCTCCTAACAGCGGAGAGAGAGATTACATGACCCACAGGTGCAATTTGGGTTAGGCCTTCTGTGAAACCCAAACCTAGGGCATATGGAGTTGAGAAAAGGTATAGGTTCAGATGACAAAGGAAAAGGTAACTCAAATGTCACAGCTATTTTTATTTTTCTCAGTGCAGTGGACCAGTGATCAAAAGGACATTATGAACACTTATTGTGACTGACGTGGCCAACATGGGTGAAGTGTCTTGCCCATGGACACGACAAAAATCAATTTATTTATAGACAGTTGGTCATTTAGAGATAACCATATTTTGAGCTTTGGGGACGTAGACAGACTAATAATACTAACAATAAAGAACAAGTGTGAATGAAACAAAACAGAACTCCTTGTCTGTTTATGAGGTAATAACAACTAGCCAAAAGAGTCAGTTTTGTCTAATATTAACTTAAGATGCTTAGTAAATGCAAACAGTACACAGCAGATTTATTTTGACCTTAAGAGCTGCTTATATAATGTGCACTGAAAAAAATTTTGCTCAAATACAAGGGGGAAAAAATGCAAAGTGGCCTTTACCTTGGTGTATGTGGGGAACCATTTGTTTTAAAAGTAGCAGCCAGGTTGTTATTTCTTAGTTTTATTTATAAAAATGTGTTTGGCCCAGAGTATACAGGACAGTACATGTTTCAACGGTCTGAATATTTAATGGCATTAACATAGACGTTCAGCCTCATGAGAGCTACGAGAAGAGTTTGCTTTGTTCCAGATTATTTACACAATGAATTATACATTTCTGTGTTTCAACAATGTGACAAGAAGGCGAAAAAGTGGCTATTTTTAAACACCTCAAGACTTGGCCCTGTTTATTGTCCATCTAAGTCCACATACTAAGATACTAATATTTGTTTACAAGTTCTGGATCTCAATCTCAGTGCATCATCAGAAAAACAAACAAACACGTCGCCGGCAGTGGAAAATGTAGTTTGTAATTGTAAATTCGTGATTCAGATCTTGAAGTCCTGGTTCAGACCTTAGACTCACTGGTCTGTTTCTACTCTCTCTCTGTGCTGCGTTTAGTCGCTCCAGTTTTGGGCAGTGTTTTGTTGTGCTCGGCTGCCTAATAACTCACTGCAGTTATAAATATATGAATGTGGGCTGATGAATGGATCTCCAGCAGGCTTGTCTCATACACTTTGCTGCATAATTCGTCTTGTGAGCTCATGATCGCATTATGTAAGTTAGAGCCGCTCTCATCCATCGCACTGCCCTTGTTAGTCCAACGCAGGGCGCCGCTGATTGGTCCACGTACACATCACTGCTGATAGAGACCAATACCATGACACTCATATGTGCCATGGTATGAAAAGGTTAAAGATCGTGGCACTTATTAGGTGTGAAGTCTGGTGAGCAGACTGTACAAACAAAAACAAACATGGCAACACTGTCAGACAAAGAGAAATACAGACGAGAGTACATGACCCACAGGTGCAATTTAAGAAGACCTTCTGTGAAACCTAAACCTAAGACATGGAGTTGAGATAAGGTGAAGGTTCGGATGACAGAACTAATATTCTCCTTTTCTGTTTCATTAGTCACAGGTAGGTATGTTTTTTAATTGAATTTTATTTGTTTGGAGGATAAGTCCTTTGAAATGTCTTGTCGAGAGGGTCCTCATAATTTTTCTGCATTTCTCAAGTCTGCAGGGCTGCACCAGATTTTTACAGTCTTAAAAACATGAAAAACAGAACGATTTCATTTTAAATGGTTCCCAGTGGCTCAAAGTTATTCCTCACTTACTTTATGCATTCCTGATCATCTTAATTTTTCCCTGCGATGAGATTATTAGAACGTTTATTGTGACTGTAAGGTTTGCAATGTGCATTTGTGGATGGGAAAGATGTTTGTGCTTTTTTAAAAACTGGATTTTACATTCTTAGTTGTGAGTGTACTATTACATGATCTTGCTTTATTTGACTTGTGAGTTACCTTAAAGCCATACCATGTCACAGGTGCAGGTGCCACACCATGATTCTGTGGAAATAGTTAAAACCATACTTTGGAGCATTCTCCAGTGGATAGATGTGGATGTGTTCTTTCTGTGAGAGAGTGATGTTGTACTAATGGTGAGTCTGTTCTGTGCTTTTATCGCATTCGAGATGGTTCATGTTAAACTTTTCAGAGATTATACGTCTGCAGGTCACACGCATAGACTGTATATATGAATGGGCATATATCCTAGCCCTCCAGCGTTTTGGCGGTGAATTACTTCGAAGTGCATAGACCTCAACGCAGATCCATAAATCAAAAACGATGGCGACAAGGTGACGGCGGCAGTGCGCGTTGAGTTGACACAGAACTATACTTTACCCTTAACACTGGAATGAATGAACATTTCCATGGAGGCCAGTAGGAGGAAGCCCTTCTTCTAGCCAAGTAAGAGTCAGGTTTGTGGAGATGCAAGCCTGCTTATAGCAAGGATGAATGCTCTTCTACATTTTCCAGGGTTATTAAAACATCCAAAATGAAAAGTTTTGCAGTGGGGCTACCAGTTTTCTATAACAGTAATTATCTAGAATTCTTTTACATTTTTCCCTGAGCAAAATATGGTGTACTAAAATTGGCAAGGAAAAATATCCATCCCACAAAGCCCAGCTACAGTTGCATATATAGAGTTCATAATGACGAAACTTTGAAAAACTCTGAAAAGCATTCCTTCATCAGTTTTGAACTAGCACAAAACACAGTGCAGTGTATTGTCACTGAGGCAGGGTGCTGAATGTAGTATAATGTTTCTTCTCACTGAAAGCACAAATGAAGTTGCAGAGAATGTCAGTTTTCCTTGCAGCCTGACTGTATACAAACCTGTGTTATATTCAAAGACACACTTAGTATTCATGAGTCCCCCTCCCTTCCTCTCTGGACCTAATGGTTTATTCAATCACTCCCACAGGCCGGCTGCTGTGTTATGACAACCTATTAAACACTAAATTAAATGCGTTTTTTGCCCCGGAGGACGCCAGGTTTTCTTCGATATTGCCGTTTCCTTTCTGAAAAGCTTTGTTCACAATGTCCCAGGCAGCGACAGCAAAAAGGGGGCCACGAGGCGTCAACGTCCCAACTTCAAACTGAGATAAATGGCCCGTCAAACCGTGGAAGAATGCATTGTGACACCATTGACCCAAACTGGAGGAGGGGAGAGAGGTTATTGGTGCAGAGAAATTAAATGCCACCAACTGTAAATATAATGACTTAACCAAAATGTGACTAGTTTTGAGTGACATTGGCTGTGAGCTTTGTTTTTTGTTTAGGCTTGTTTAGACATTGGTAAATAAAAATTTTTCAATTTCAACAAATTGAATGGTTTAGTAAAGTTGTTGGATCCTGTGACTTTGTTTGATTTTGTTGTTTGTAAGCATACATTTTGGGGATTGTTTTTCCCTGCTGAGTCATCGTTCCTACTTTCTGTCCAAAATGGAGATGGGTCTGGAACTGGACAATAAACAAACAACCAGACTTATTTGGGATGTGTCAATCACAGCCTTTAAAATGTAAATATAAATGTGGAAGACAACTCCTCCCAAATATTCTTGTATAATTCAGAATAACATAACTTCTTTTACCTTATATTACATATGAGAAGGGCAGTAGACTGGGGGAACAAAGGGGTCTGTTGTTCCGAGTTCCAGGGTTTTAGGGCCTATTAATTTATATTAGAGGGGGTTACATGTAAGGCTTCTTGCCCCATGCCCTCAAATTTCTGTCTGGCCTGCATATGAGTTTAGGTCTTCACATGATGGTTCTTGAGGTTTTTTGTTTTTTTTTTTCATATAGGGCCTTGTGTATCAAAAACCAGACAAGGCAGAGAGTCAATCGATTGAAATATGTGCATTCATAACAGGTTAGAATGTTTTTTCTATTACTTTTATTCAATGTTAGATCCTCATTAAATGTTTGATATTGGTTTTATCAAGGTAGATTTTCAAAAACTTGCCTTAAAAAGTGCAGCTTAAGGTACACTGGGCCACTTCACCTGAAAGGTTGAGGGACAAGAAAAACTGGTCTGAGGGCCATTTTTGGCTCCCAGGCCATAGTTTAGAGATATAGAGTCTGTATTACAGAAACCCACACAGTTTACCCGTCCTATGAGAGTTTTCTTTTCTTTCTTTTTAACTTGTAAGCCGCCATGTTTGTTTTGATATCAACAGACATGGGTTTCTCTGATTGGTTCATCCACCTGTCAGTCACTCCTATCTCTATAAGTGGAGGCACAGGCGCGAAACCAGACTATAACATCTTCGTAAAGTAAAAGTGTAAAGTACAATCTTATGGTCTTGAATTGTTTGGGATTTTAACCAGGGACCTCTTGAACTAATTGAGAATAATTCCCGTAGAATCCCATTTATGTTACGTGCTTTGCTCTGATAGAAGACTCTAACAGGTGCACTTATTCACATTTGTTAACCAACCCCAAATTAAAGTCTCAGATATTTCTTTTAAGTTCTTTGTTCACATTTCAATTGTGTACAGCCATGTCAGATGTCTGCTACTGAAGTTTGTACATACATTTTTAAATGCCATGTCCTTAATTCTTTGTAATAATCACACATCAGTGACTCGAGCTGTGGTGTGTCTGGGACGTCCTGATGAAGGAGTGGGTACCTTTCTTGGACCCACATCCATCTCCAGTGGGTCCAGTATTCATCCATCAGCTTGATCACATGACGTCAACCCCCCCAACCACACACACACACTTTCATACATTCACGCACGCACATGCACACACACAGACTGCCCCATGTGAGTGTCGAGGCGGTGACAGACACATCGACCCGTTTGAGGATGCATAATCATGACCTGAGAAAGTGCTTCATCCATCACAGCTCCCATGTTTTGACTGAACAATACAACAATATAGAAACTTGTGTGTATAGTTAGCTCACTGGTATATACTTTATTAACATTCTTATTTGTGTGTTTTATTACACTTGTTTTAATATTAGTATTTAAGATAATCCTTTCTTTTACTTTTAACGTAAAGTGTGGAGGATGCAGCACCTGCTCCAGGGAGACATTAATGCATTTTCCAGTATATTCCATGATTGTGCTTTTGTTTGTTTGATATGGATTTGTGTTTCTTCCTGTTTGAGAGAAGAACGAAGCCTAAATGTGCAGGGTTTGTGTGTTAAACATGAATGAACTTAAATGAAACAAAACATAAATCCAGGAATATTTTCTGATCCATTATAACATGGATCAGAAAACAGTGTAATATAGGCCCTTTATGTATGTCAACTCACTTAGTTTTGATTGCATCCTCCTCTCTAGTGTTAAATCTAGGTTTGTCTTACATTCTCAGAAAGAAAAAGCCCCAGTTTTATCTCATAATATTGTGGGTCTCTCCTTTTCTCCATGCTTGCTGTCACTCTTTGTTTCTCACAATTAGCCTGAGGCCTGAGCTCCTCTTTGGCACATCCTCCTGCTCTGTCTCTCTCTCTTGCACCTTTTGGGAAATTAATTCATTTTTTGCTAAAGTGTCTTAATAATTACACTGACATGGAGGTTAATTGCCTAATCTCTATTGCCACAGAGTGTACCGGCTCCAATCCCCACACAATCTGTTCCACATGCAGCCGCCAGAAGATCCCATGTTACCAGAGGGGACACTCTGACCCAAAAACGTGACTCTTTCTTTTTCTTTCTATTTCCCTTTTTTTTTTTCCCAACAGCAGCAGGTAGACTACAGCTGACCAGGAACCCAATAGAGACTATGGTCAATTTCACACTTTCATTTAAACTGGAGGAACATAAGCAGACAGTTGAACTAGAAAATCAGCCAAGTATGTACTGGTAGCTAAAATATTCTGTGTAGTTAAACAGTTTGTATGAAACTAAAAGCAAAGCGTAATTGCACCTAGAAACAATGTCGGTACTTATGTCCAGTGGAGGAGTGTTGTAACTTGGAACAGGCATCTCTTGGTGTTCTGATCTTACAAGAAATCTCATTGCTTTGCTTAGAATGTTCCACAGTAGGGCATTAAACTATGCCCTAAATCTATCTCCTGCTCAAAAAGTTTTTCAAATATACATATGCCACTTCTCCACAGATCTGACCTGTAACTTGACCCGGAGTGCTTTAACGCTGTAAGCTACATCATTTCACTCAAAGCAATAACATGGAAACAGCAAGTGGCAGAAAATCCACGGTGAAGTTAGTAAACCAGTGAAAAGTCACTAACACTGCAATTTATTTTAGTAATTTTGTTTGGGACTTGCTCTCCAGAAGTGCATGTAGCAAACTTATAGGCCTAAGAGAAAACATGCAGGCAAAATAACAAGAATAACAAGACTATAGTTGACTTACTCCTCCTCTTTTGCCCCTATAGTTGGAGCTTCAAAAGGTCTGTGTGAATTTTAATGTCACAGAACTCCAGTGTGTGCCGTATGTGTGCTCATAATTAGCGTTGGTTAAGTAGAGCTAGCCTCTCATTAGCATTGCAGCAGTTAATGAGCTGTGCTAATCACCCACATAAACAAGGCCACCACCCGCTCCTGCATGTGCTCTATGTAAACATTATTTATTTTGCACTTGTACTGTGCCTAAATCCATGCACTATAATGATCTGCTGATGTCTTCATAAAAACTAATGATCAAGGTCTATTTTTACAGTTCAGGTTTACAATATTATCTATCTTTAGTTCTATCCCATTCTTGTTAAATGCAAAATAAAAACATCGATAAGACATCGATTTAGACAACACAAACAAATGCTTGTTTATATGTTTGTTACATGTGGCAATGTGTGGCCTAATACTAGTCAACATCTAACTTCCAGCTCCAGTTTCAAAAGTTCACTATTATATGCATGATTTGTGATGCTTGATGAAAAAAAAAATATACTAAATACACTGTATTTCAGCCAGCATAACATAAGAAAAATGTTTAGTATGTGGTTGCTTGCATATAAGCTATTTACTTTAAATTCTCCCAAATACTTTGGTGCTAATATATGGGTTTGGGAGTTATGTTTACAAACACTGGAAGAGCCAGTCATTAGGTAAGGCTGTTAAAGGCACCTGCCCATCTCACTGCAAATACTCAGCTCTGCTTTTGTTTAAATCCATCTATAATGTCTGCATTATTGGTGACAGCTACACCTGGCATGGAAGAAGCAGAAGCAGCTGCAAAGGCCATGGGGAGACCCCTTGGCCTTGCCAACACCACTCATCTTCTGGTTTGGCTGTGATGGTCTGAAGTGGAGGAGGTTGATGATGTTCGATCATTTCCAAAGAGGAATAGAAATGGACAACCTCCTCACAGTTATGAAGGAGTACTCACCCTGCCTTCACCAGCAACATCCAACTGAATCTATTAAAATGCAACTTCAGCAGCTGTGAAACATCTGTTTGATTACCACTGTTGTTTTTAATAGTAATAATCTACATCTATGGTTAAACCTTATCGTTTTTTGTTAGATTGGTTCCACAAATTTGTTATAAACAAATGTTTGTATTAACCCACTCTATGATCCTGATGTTTTTATTTCACTATTTAGTCATTTAATCAAGATATGAACATTAACAGACCCAATCCATTTTGGGTCTGTAGGTTTGGGTTTGACTGACAGCACTGTTAAGCCCGTTATTTCTTTCAGTAACCGTCAATTACTCATTGCTCAACTGAAATTAAGAAATTAAGTTGTGAATTAGTAATAAGTTGAGATTTTAAGTTATGGGTCTCAAACTCAATTGGAGCAGGGGCCAAAATTATATAATCAGGGTTGATCAGGGTCACGACTATCAAACTATTGTGTTGTTTCACACAGAGTAAACTTGAATGTAATGTGTAGTTTTACATTTGTAATTTTAATGTATGTGTAATGTACTATATTATTTTTGTACATCCACTTTACCTATTTCTACATAAAAACAAACTACTGCAGTATGCTATGTAGCTGGCATGTGAATTAAGCAATGTGGGGAAAAAAAAACACAAATAAGTACTAAATGATGGCCAATGCACACATTTAAAATCATTTTTGTAATTTTTCAAATAATGCAAGTGTAAAGGGTAATGGCTGGAGCAGTGCTTTAACACTGTTGATGCCTTGTCCACTATTACCGCTCCTCTTGAGCAGCTAGATCGCTGTGACCTTTCACTTTTACAACAAAACTTCAGAAGACGCAGCTCCTTTTGTGCTGAAAAGAGTTCAGAAGACCTTCCTGGACATCTTCTAATTTTATTGGTTGATAAGCTATCCACCAACATCAATTCAAGTGGCTTGAGTGTCCATTATAAGGCACTTCAAGTTTTTTTTTCATCTTCTTATGGACTTTACTGGTGTTAGCTAGATCTTGTTTGAGCTGGACTCTCACTGTATTGTTATAGAGATATTTTAGCTCCTTGTACGCACTAACTTGGTTTTCCAACTCTTTATCTTTCTTCAAGAGAGTAGCTTTAAGCTTTTTCAACTCCAAGTCCAACTCCAAAGTCTTTTTCATTAGTCTTTTCTCTGACTTCTTTGGACTCAGCAAGCTCTTGTTTTAGTTGCACATGTTCCTGTTTTGTAAAATCATACAGGTAATAGAGCCCCTTATGTGCGGTAACTAGATCTTGCAGTTCCTTGTCCTTCTTTTGAAGAGTAGCAGTGAACTTCAAGGCCTTGTCTTTGCCCATCCTCTCCTCAGTCTTAAGCTTGCAGTCCAAAACAAAGCTTCTTTGGACCTGATCTGCAAGCTTGGCCCTTGTCTTGCTCCAACACTTTGCGCAGCACCATGACCAGAGCGCTGTCCCCAGTTAGGTCTCCTTTGATTCCTGAATGCCCCCTGTTGGTGTGGGGCAGAGCCAAGCCTCTATGTCGAAGTCCTCGTCATAGAGGTGGGTGTCATCCGCCGATGTACAGAGACGCCAGGGCTTTGGTGAGAAAGTAGTTGAGCCCTCCATGTTTGTGTGTGTGTTCACCAGTGTTTTGAGAAGTTTGAGCTAATCCTTGTCTCTTAAGAGCAGAACATTTTGAATGTTGTGTTTTTGAAATGAACTATACAACTAAGTATTAATAAAACAATTCTATTATACAGTTTTATCGATTTAATACAAAAAATTCATCACTATCTGTTAGGTTACGGTTAGGTCAGCATTTGATAATCTACATTCACGTGTGTTAAAATATGTGTGTTGTGTGTAATATACATATAACTAAGTAAATATATAGCTAATATTTCTTTTTTTATTATATTTGTGATTAGTCAGTTGCTCATCCTATCATTAATTTTCAAATAATTATATTTTGGTGACTGACCCTACTTCCTTGGTGATGGGTTTTGCATTTGGCTCATGGGCCGCAAGTTTGAGACCTCTGGTTTAAGTGCACTTAACCGTATTCATGTCAGAGAGCGCGCCCCAGAAAAGTCACCCGCTGCCTCCTGCAAAATCACTTGACCTTGTTCTTATTTAGAAACCTGTTTAGCTTAATGTAGCTTTGTGTCTTCTCACGGCAAAGATTATTCTCTGTCTGGACAAGTACTTACTTCATCATGTGTTCCTGTTAGCGCCTCACCAAGCTGCTTTGCTTACAATATCATTAATCTTTTCTTTTTCCCCAGCATTATTCCAGGACATGAGTGCATTTGTTATGGTGGGGATATGGTTGTGTTTCCCAGAAGCCATTGCAGTGGGCGGGGCTGGTTCCTGGTGATGAATGTTGGCTAATAGCAGGTGCCAGCGTTAGCCCCCGTGTCCATTTATCATCTGTTTATGGGACATCCCTGCGGGAATATTAACCACACGCTCCACTCTTTAAGAAAGTCTTTAGTAACATTACAGCGGCTCTGACTTCACCCCAGTCGAAGGGGCAGGGGGCATTTTGCCACAGAGAATGTTTGGTCGCGTAAACTGGTGCAAATAAACAACTTTGCTGGTCAGTCACCACAGTGGCACAGGTAATAGTTGTATTCTTCTTCCCACAGTCAGTGTATGTGGTCCGGTCTGGGCAGAGTCTCCACTCAGAAAAGATGGGATGACATATGACCTGGAGTGTAATCCTCCACTTATTAATGTTCAAGTGAAGTGTCATTTGGAAGGTAGATTCAGCTATCACAAAAATATACTATATTAGATAAATCAAGTAAAAATACTGCTGTTGTCAGTAACATGGCTTTTTCTTGTGTCTTGACAAGAGGAAAGTCCAGACGAAAAAGAAAACAGCTCAGGGCAGAGTGAAGATCCAAGTCCAGAGTCAGGTCCTGATTCGAACTCAGAGACCAGACTCAGACCCAGAAACTACATCAAAACCAGGACAGGTCCAATCACAAGAGCTGGTACATGATCTAGACCCTAGGCAAAGTCGAGCAGAAACCCCAGACCTCAAGTCCCCAAGTCCAGGATGAGGTCCAGGTTGAGATCCAAATGAATGTTTAGGACAAAGCTCTAAGCAAAGTCCACATCAAAGTCCCAGTTGAAGTTCAAAACAGTGTCCAGTGTCAGGTTCAAGTTCAGGACAAGCTCAGGAGAGTCCAAGAAAATATTCATAAGTAATTCATTTTAAAAGGTTTTCAGTGGTCAAAGTCATACTTCACTTAATGTATGCATTCTAAGTTTCCTAATTATTTGCAACTATGCATTTATAAGTGCTTTTTACAACTTTTGGAAGCCAGAGCAAAGTTTGCTCTCACAGTAATGCTAACAAGGTAACAACGCACGTCCTGATTCTTGGACTTTATAATTAGATGCTGACAGCTCACAGCAAACTTATTTTGACCTCAAGAGCTGCTCATACAATCTGTGCTGAGGCTAAACATATTTTGCTCAAATGCATGGAAAATAATTAGGTACAGGCTCTTTAAAGTTACATTTTCTTACCCTGACCTATAGTAAACATTGAATCAGGTGTCTGTTTATGTATTTCAAAACAATATACAGATTGTTTTGAAGCTTCCACAAAGAGTAAACCTTAAGTTGAGTTCAGACGTCTCCTCTGGTGGTTACGGCATTGAGCCATTTTCAACAACAAGGCCTTAAAGTCGTATTTGTTGGCGTTGCCAGATCAGCGCAAACTTTTCACCGAATCATTTAATTATTTCTCTGGAGGACCAATTAACACACCAATGGACAAACATGAAGAAGATAACGTAACGGTCATCTGCCACCCTGGACTAGGCTTAAAAAATCTAAAAATATTGCACTCATTAGAGAAGAATGTTAAGCGGAAACCTGTACAGAAGTTGGTCCATTGTTATACTAGAGGGATATAGATGTAACAGCTTGCTTTTACGGACAAAAAACTGGAAGAAGATTGCAAAAATGACTTGAATGACTTGAGATCTGTGTGCTCAGTGCGACACTTAAGTTGGATAAGCAAGAAATTCAGTCCAGAAACTCCTGCTGGTTTGAAGAAGTTCTCAATTTAGCAACTACCAATAATGTCGATGTTGAAAAAGAAAGTAAAAATCGCCAGAATGATTGTACTATTCAAAAAAAACAAACATAATTTCACCAACTGCAGATCAATTATGTAAGTATAAATTGAATATAAAAAAACATTACTGCTAATTCTTAAAAAAACAAAACAAAAAAACATCACAATGCAATATTTTAGTAGTCTTAATGGGATTAACCAATGAAAACGTGTGCTGAACATATCACTTTAATTATTATAAATTTATTGATTTAAAAAATGATACTAGTTTATCATAGCATGCTCATTATTTATCTAATGGCTGGAAACCTTTTGGAATAAACTAGTTTGTTTTTTACATTTTCAGGATGGTGAGAACAGCCTTATTAGTAAAACACCAAAATCCCATTAGTCCCATTTTTGCCAAACTCTCTTGACCCTAAAACACATGGAACATCCATTTTACTCTTTTCATTCCTCTCTCTACCTCTGTGCTGCTTTGACCGGGCCAGGACTGATGGGATGTCCACACCTCATTCATCAACACATGCCCATTGTTTGTAGATTTTAACCTCCATCAGCTTTAGTCTTGCTTTAGCCCTCAGAGACCCACAAATCTGCTCAAATAAAGCCTTGAATCAGGTTGAACTTGAGTGAACTGCGTGCACTAGTCTGACCACCCTTAGCTGGATTTTTTTAACCGTATTTTGAGCTCTTCATATTTGGATGTTGTTGTTAATGACAAAACATGTGGGAGGAAAGTTTTACATTAGCTTCACTTCCGCCTCTATGCTCCCACAACCTTGTTTTCTCACATCAAGATACTTTTGAAAGTAAATTCTTCACTATAACCCTACAACCCAATAAATGTGGAAACATAGAACCCTCTTTCAAAATGTTCTAACAAAGGAGGGAAATGTGAGCTTTTTCAAGCTATACATTACTGGCCCAACAATAAGTTGTGCACATGGTAATAGCACAAACACAACAAATGCATGCTTTCTGTGTATGTTGAATACATCAAGCTTCAAAAATAGGCTGGATTCTAATACCTACCTATTACCGGGTCTATCTACCACGGATGTTGTGGCTTCAGTTTTTCAAACACTCCCCTTTGCTTAGCATCCACACAGCCCTGATTTTCTTCATTGGTGTCTCAGGAAAATTTGAATTCTGTTATCTGCAGCTGCATGAGCTGCACAAACTAAATAAACTGTCATTTCTAATATCTATGCATCTACATACGTAAAGTATAACTCAAGTTTATGTAATTTTTGAGTGTGTAATGCGATAAAATTAGAATGTAAAACTGGCATCTGAGTTTAAAGGGACAGTCTGGAGTCAATGGCCATAGTTAGCCTGACACTAAAAACAGTCTTACCCACAGAGCACCCGAAGCAAATCTGTTATTACACCAGACTATCGATGTAAATGTCTGTGTTGATAGAATAATTTTAGAAGTAAAACCAACCTTTCATTTGAAGGATTTATGTCTAAGCAGCAGCAATGAGTTGTAGAAAACTTGGCGGTCTCGGACTAATATCACCTAGCACCTGTCTTACCAGCAAAGTAAAATTCCGCTGCTGTGCCTAGTACCAGCGACCTTTGCAAATACAAGGACTGGATGGAATATTTTAAAAAGTGTCTCCACACGTCTCCAACACTCTGGCTCACTAGGAAATGAGGTCCTATGTCAAAAATTCCGGACTGTCCCTTTAAGGCTAATTAAGTACTGTATCTAAATGTGTGCTCTTTGTGTACCTTCAAGGCTATGATATTCTGAATCAAATAGAACTCAGACTACTTTGAACCTTATACATATTGCACAATGATAAATAACTGTAAACCCAACAGTTTTTTTCTTCGCTCCTGATTCCATCCCCACTTTAGTCTAAGCGTTTATTCTTGTCGTCCTTTTTTCGATGTAAAACACAAACCTGGATGTTTCCCTCCAGAGACCGCTGCCTCCCTGGACGGCGGCCATGATGGATGTTGTAGGAGACGGAGAGGACACATTTCCCATGAGGCCGAGCGGCGCAATGCAGGTTAAACAGCACTCAATACAGAAGTAACAAACAGCAGAGGACAGATGGCTGATGGTGATATGCTTGGGGAAATACAGGAAAGTACTGTATGTCAAATTTAAACAGGAATATTAGGGTAAATCGTTGTTTTTTTCAGACAGCTAAAGACATGAACTACTGTATTTTGCTGGTTCACTGTGCCCTTTACATAACTTTATTTTATTTGGTCACATCATACCTCCAGTCATCCTTCTGTTGACATCTTTAAGCAATTTAAACATATATTTTCCTTGTTGTTTTTTACCTGGTGCAGTTGAACACCTCCCCTAGCTTGCTCCATGTATAATCGAACTACGCTGCACAATGTATGTACATTTATGTACATTGTGTCTGTACGGAGTTTTCCGGATGTGTTATTAGGATTTGAGAGACTCAAACCATGACACCTTAATAGTAGTTTCCGGGTTTACATACATTTTTAAAAATAATTTTTAATTGGACTTGGCCAGTTAGCCTGTCTAGTTTTCCTGGCATGAAAGTAAATGTTGTGATTGAGTGCAAAGGAATATCCATCTGAATTAGTGAATATATTTCCACCAATTCGACTCTTGGATGAGACCACTCGTGTTATTGAGCAAGACAATTTACTTAATTTAAGTGTGTGAGTGATTGGTTGTGCATATTGGCAGCTTTGGCTAAAGAAATAAACTGTCTTTGAGTGTCCTAAACACATTGTATTAATTGAATTCCTTATTATTATTAGTATCATTCTTGCCACTTGTATGAAGAAACCAGTTCTGAGTAACAGAATAAAGAATAGAATTATTGCTGTGTCTGGGAAAGTCTTGCGATTTTTTGCAGTCTGCTGCCTCCACAATCCAGATCAACAAAAGATGGATAACTCTTTTTGAGCACACTCACATTATCATTTGTCAAACCTAAATCAGAGATGCCAAAACATTTTCAATGCACAACTCTATAATCAAACCCCAAATCTTTGATGCCAAATTCAAATTGAAGCAACAACACATGACAAATTGTAAATGCATATTTCAGAGACAGACCCTCCTGGCTCTACTGGGTACATAGCTAAAATTAGGTCCTGTGTCCTGCAAAATGCTGTCTCCCACTCTGTCCCGGCCCGGTGGGGACAATGGGGGTGTGATGGTCGGGACAGCCCACCTCAGCCCTGTGTCACTGGGCATTCATCATCTGCAGCGGCCCTGTCTGTTCCACCTCCAGACGCTCTCCACGGGATCAGACCCTGTCCCAACTCTGTCCCAGCTCTGTCCCACAGTGGAATGGACCTTCTCCCAGTTCACCAATTGGGTTGGTCCCCTGTCATGCTGTCGGTGCCACCTCCTCTGTACTGTCTTTAACTCTGTCCCATGATGTGCTTTCATTTACATACAGTACAAAATTATACTGAAATATCATATAAATTTAGGCACTTATATTCACCTTATTCTGGAAGTTGCCGCCATCTTCATTCAGGTTTTATTATTTTGGGTGGGGATGCCAATCTTTACAAGCAAATACATTCATTACGAACTACAAAGCTGCTTTAAAGTCTAGAATTTGTGCATTTTTGACTTGTTGGTGCACATGAATATTGAGCATTTTACACATACAGTATAAATCTACATTATATCATATTTTATCAGTGAAACCTTTCCCAAATTCTCACTTTAAATGAATGGGATTCCCACTTAACCAGAAGTGCCACTACAACGAAAGTGCGATTTAGTAGCATGTAAAGGCAAAAGTGGACGGGTGCAGAATATGGTCAGTAGTTAGTGAGTTTGGTAAAATTTGTAAAATGAATACTCTAGTCCAGAACTCAACTCTTATCAGTAAGGAGGAAAATACACTGTATGGGTAACTGCATTTACTGACCTGACATGAGCCAATTTCATGTCAACATTTCAGATATCGGTTTAAAAATTACAATCCTGTGACTGAGTTAGTGTTTGAGCTAATGAGTTTGGTTTCTATATTCTATATTCATGAAATAGTGCAATTAACCTGGATTAAACACATCGTGTAAATAACATGGATCACGTCCTCATTGCATCAGGTCTTAAATATGAATTATTCAACCAGAAAATCCCTCTGCACACTGTAACACTTAGAATCACATGGCAGTACTGTACTTGTAATGTAGAGGAAAGATATGTAGGTTTATCAATTACTAATTAATAACAATAATCCCTAATGAATAAGAAAATACATTTTCTGGGTACAAAAAGTATACTTTATATTTATCACTCAGATTAATAATTTTTAAAAAGAATAAATAAGCAAAACATTAAATAGATTGGGTCCAGATTCCTGGAAATTATGCCATTTTCGCTATAGTCTTAGTCTAATGTATAGACTCACACATATTTACCATAAACCAGGTCAAAATATTTACATTGTGACAGGTGAAAGGCAAATCTTATACCATAATTTTATAAGCCTTACATCTGAATGTTTCTTTAAAAGTCATACATGTATTAATATTTTCCCCCACACTACAAAGTAAAGAGATATCATATTACTGGTAGTTATGTAAGAAATAGAATTGTTACCAGAAAAAAACTTACATGTTACATTTAGGTATATTTTTAACAAATAAAATTTGTTATCAATAAATATATTCAAACAACTTCATAATTTTGATTTGTCATATATTTTATTCTGTGAGTTTCATATCATTATGTATCACTACTGCATATAAACAGTTAATTTACAATATTACATATAAAAATACATCTCCACATTACTTTGTATAGCCTCTGATATTTTATCGCTGCAATTTAAGGTCCATGATCCTTGCTCCTTCATATTGTTTATTTATTGAACTTTTAGATCTTTAGAGTAAATTGTTTGTTTCAGTTTTCCCCTGGGGTCATCTTTGGTCTGTAGATCCATTATAGTGTTATTGTAATACATTTGTCCCACTTCTTGGTTTGCTGCTGGTTGTTCTCTTGTATTTACTGTAGTCAACCACAGGAGGCGTTAGAGCCGGTGCCTCATTGTCCATCATCACAGTTTTTTGACGCTTAATCCAGTATTCAGTATTCCAGTAGAGATTTGAATCCATGCTTGTAGCTGTCAGGAGACCTATGGAACATAAAAAGCAGAGTTAGTGGTACTGAAAATTACCTCAAGTATCTTCTTTTATTTATTGACATCATACATTATTCTAGCAATCGTTGTTTTTTCTAGTAAAGTTTTATTTGTGCATGTTTGTGTGAAGAGTGCACTGCAAGAAATGTGATTACATTGCTCTCTTGTCGAGTCTGTAGTGAAACAGACTGAGTTAAATTAAAATAGACAACTTTGGGAAAATACGCAGAATATGCAAAATCACAAAAAAAAATAAATAAAATCTGCTCTAAATATTGGCAGATCTTATCAGCCATCACTTTATCTGGATTATAAACAATCCATAGCAGCATCAGTCATGAAAACAAACAAACAAAAACAAAAAACATATTGGTCAAACTAGTTTCAACAAGTGTAAAATAATAAATAATAAAAAACTGACTTTTTTTTTTTTGAAGAGTCATAACAAGTAAAAATTTAATCCTCATCACTGAAAGGAACATCGTGTGCATATATAATTGTAAAAAATAGTGGGGTGAATAATAACTTGCACCTTTTATGATAGCACTTTATAGTTACCTACAACTGCAGCAAGAGTTCGCTTTCTAAATTTACAAAGACATTGCTTATCCAATTTGGCCTTATTGGTTTGACACAGCCCCAGCTCTCTGTCAGTGGTGCGTTTAGGGACACCTTGGAGAAATGTCCTGGTCTGACTCTGACTGTTTTGGGATTCCAGGTGTAGTTGGACCCGAACAAGCATGAATAATTCAGAGTTTAGACAGTTGAATGTGACGACTGCTACTTTCACCTGAAGACAATTACACAGCGGCTCAAATGTCCACCAGGAGAAAGTTTGACCAGGAATCTCAAAGGACTGTCCTAGAACTGCAGTCTGAGGCAGCATGAGGATAGAATAGAATAACTGAAAGAAAATCAATTTAAATGCCCTGGGTAGAGTTGCCCCATAAGCAGTTGTTGTGTCCTTGGGCAAGACATTTCACCAGTTTTAATAGCATGCGACAGTGAGTGTGGTTTGTGGTTAGAGAGCTCTTTGGCACAGATTGGTAGCTACATAATGTGTCATTGAAACAGGAGTGAATGCAGTGCTGTAAGAGGCTTTAAAGAGGAGGTATTATACTGCTATGGGGAATTATTGTTTACATTAACACATAGCATATTTAGATTGCCACGTTACCTTTTAATTCTAAATGCTATATTTGCCCAAAACAGCTCCCTTTACTACCAGTGCACTCCTCCTTCATAGTGCCAACAAGTACTGCACATCACATAAGGTTTGTGAAGTCGTATCCTGCTTTTTTATATTTACAAAAATAGCCAGTAGGAACATTATGCTTGTGGGCTGAGCTTTGGACAGGATCATACTGCTTAAAGGGACAGTTTGGAATTTTGGACATAGGACCTCATTTCCTAGTGAGTGCTGGAGATGTGCGGAGACACTTTTGTAAATATTCCATCCAGTCCTTGTATTTGCAGATGTCAATGGCCGTAGTTAGCCTGCCACTAAAAACAGTCTTACCCAATCCACAAAGCACCCGAAGCAAATCTGTTATTACGCCAGACTGTTAATGTGAATGTCTGTGTTGACAGAATAATGTTTGAAATAAAAATAACTTTGCATCGCATGAATTGTCGCATGTTGAGGGACTATTTTCTCAGCAGCAGCGGAATTTTAATTTGCTGGTAAAATAGGTGCTAGGTGATATCAGTCCGCCGCTACCGAGCTTTCTATCAGGAAATACAACGTGCTGCTGCTGCTCAGACATAAATCCTTCAAATGCAAGGATGGTTTTACTTCTCATATTATTCTATCAACACAGACATTCACATCGATAGTCTAGCGTTATAATTGTTTTGCCTCAGGTCTTTTGTGGAGTGGGTAAGACTATTTTTAGTGGCAGGATAACTATGCCCATTGACATGCACTAGCCTAGCACCAGTGACCTCTGCAAATACAAGGACTGGATGGAATATATTAAAATGTGTCTCCACACGTCTCCAACACTCTGGCTCTCTAGGAAATTAGGTCCTATGTCCAAAATTCTGGACTGTCCCTCTAGTCGTAAGGAAGGTTCAAAAAATGCTCAAGATTACTCAAAACACAGATGACATATGAAACCACTTCAGGTATATTTTTGATGAAGAAATAGTGTTATAACATGGTAGAAAGCACTTGATTTTGCATAATATGTGTTTAAAAGACACAACAAAAATCTAAGTCATTCCTACTAGTATTAAACTAATCTGAGGTGCAATTTCACAGAGAGACCACCATTCAAGACATTTATATCTATTTCTTTCAAGAATATGCAAATTATTTGGGTCCCTCATTTGTATTTAAATCCATAGCTTGCAACTGCAGAAGCAAAAAATATACAAAAGAAAATTAAAAGTTGTTCACATAAATTAATTCTCTATCAGCAATGTCATTTCATTCAACCACAAATGGAGTGAGAAAAAAGTAAATTTTACTTTACTATTTCCTCCTTCATTGTTCAACTGTCAGCCTGCTCAGACATCCTTTTCTCTCTAGACTCTGCACGTCGAGTTATAAAATATGGTGCTTGAGTACATCCTCGCTTTTGAATAAACTGCCATTGATAGGTCAGTTATGATGACATATACTGTACATTGACATTGCTACAAAATGCCTTATTTGACACTAGTCTCTTGCAACTTTCCTGGAAGTCATTGCATGGATCGACAAAGCCTGGACTTCAGTGACAATCAAAGTTGCACGGAGTTACTCACAACTGACACCGAGGATGAAGAATTCAAGATCAAGACAGAGAGTTTGGTAAACTTATGTTATGTTGTTTATCCTATAGTTATCTGAACTGTTCATACGTGACGTTAACATACTAAAAGCCTATTCAGCCTGTTGTTCTTTATTCTATTGTTATTACTATAACTTGCCTTTCAAGATGAAATTTCAGTTCCTGGTCTCTGATTTTATAAAATAAATTGTCCCCAAAAAGTGCGATTTATAGTCCGAAAAATATGGTATGTCTAATTTCACTCCAATTTGTAACAAGTGCAGGTAGAAAGTAACTATTTACCTACACAGTTAATAGCAGTGCTGAAATTATTCTAATATCAACACAAGTTGCAATGTGAATAAGGAATGTATGTGCTTGGACTAATTGTTTCACACAGGTGGCTCTAGATGTTATAAATTTCCATATTATTCTGTGTATTTGTGTAGTGCTTTGGTTGGCTCTGTCCTGAACACCTGTGCTGGGGTGTAAAACTGTCCCGTTGGGGAGCAGGCACAGTGGCAGGTGGTTCAGTACACCCCCCTTCCTGTAATTGATCCCATTGGGCCATAAGACTTAAGCAACAGCCAATCAGAGCACAGAAATAAAGTGAAGCTGCACCTGCTTCAATTTTACTTTTCAAATCAGTCATACTTCATTGACAGGTATATAAAAATAATCAATTGTGGGATTTTTTTCCCCACATATTTTGGAAAATACCAGAATCCAGTTTTCAGAACATGTTTGTATGAGACTTAAACTTGAGGAGTTTTATTTAGTTTATTTTTTTTGTTTAATAAAACCAGAATATTTTGTGGTTTACAGAGAACATTTTATTACCTAGAAAAATTGCAGGCATTATGGTTTGATGATTGGAACAATTGAAATAGCAATTTTGATTTGATTATGATTCATTGTCCAAAAAAGTGTCTAAAATAACATGACTACCTTTACCTTTTCAATTTTTTGCATAAATGTTTTAAATATGTCAAGTGTTGGTTTGAGCAATGTGTTGTTGTTGTTGTTGTTGTTGTTGTTTTGTTTGTTTGTTTGTTTGTATATTTTTTTGTCTTTTCAAATGTTGAAACTACTTATTGTAAGTGTTTGAGAGAGGGAATTCAACTGTTCTATAACATTTATGCATTTTGTCTAATATACAATAATCAAAAGTAACCTGATTTTAAAGGTCCTACATTATGCAAACTGGACTCTTGTGAGGTTTAAGCCATGTTAGAACATTATTACTGCCTCAAAATCATACCTGGAGCTGATTCATTGACACATGTTTGAGTAACCATTTATTATTAGTCTGTTTTCATCTCCAGAGCTCAAAATGCTCTGTTCCACCTTGTGATGTCATGAAGCAATAATTTTCACATGAACAGCTACAGTTTACCTATAGTTCAGCAGAGATGGGCAATTCCAGGGCAGAAGCTTAAAATGATTCTAGTGAAGGTGTATGGAGCATGAAAAAACTGTGAAGCACTTTCTGTATTACCACATGACATCACAAGGTGGAACAGAGAGTTTTCTGTTTGAGAGAAGAACTAAATATTGTGTGTTAAATCTGTGTGAATACAACAAAACACAACTCCGGGTGTGTTTGTGATGAGGAATCAACATTAGAAAACAGAACAGAAAACAACGTAACATGGGCCCTTTAAGTTTCTATTTGTGTGTCATCTTAACCCCTGAAGTTTTTCTCCCAATAGCGATTCCTTTTTCTCCTTCTCGCTCAGCTCCTGCATTCCATCACTCGGGGCTGTTTTGCATAGCTTTACATTGACAAATAGGAAAACAGGAGAACAAATCACTGCTGGTTCAATTTCAGAGCAAGGCGCCGGTGTTGTCCTTGGAGACGGTCAGGGACAAACTCGTAGCTCTGAGGTACAAGCGAGTGGATGTAAATACACAGGAACATTTGGGAAATAGCTTTAGAATGCTTGGATTGTGGTACTTTGTTTTCTGGTCAGGAGGGGAGAGTAGGCGTGATTTCAGGCTTTCATTAAGATCTGAGGAATTTATACTTTTGTATTATTTTACTTTAGAGCTACAATGAGATATGTGTTTGTGGGTGTTTTTTTGGAGAGTGGGGTGAGAGTGAATCTTTTTAAAGGTGTAGCTTTTCTGGTGGAGGGTCCTAAATGTAATCGCTTTGCCTGGAATGTTCCACAGAATGCCATTAATTATCTGTAAATATCTGTGAGAAGACAAATAGATGATGCAACCAGGACAAGTTAGATCTGTGGAGAGGCAAGCCTGCTCACAGTAAGAGTATACTGTATGTTCCCTGTTATCCTGTCTCAGTATATTTTAATAAATTATTTAACATTTATTTCATACTTTGTCATATTGTCAAATTGTGTAATACATAATAAAACACACAGCTATGTGCATATCTATATCAAGTATCTGCTTAGTCACCTGGTCAATTAAATTTGTTGATAAATTATATTTAATTGTTTTAACCAATGCAACAGCAACTTGATAAAACCATGAATAACTATTGCTTTCTATTTATGGTCCACTGTGCACCTTTTTTTTTACACAGAGTCTGTCAAATGTTATTGCTTGCCTCTTTATATAAAAAATTCAATTCCATACTGTGAAACATTCCAACAAAAGACCTTTACGCAAATAACTGCCCTTTAAAGCAAGTGTTTTGGTGCATTTTGCCTCTCACCGTGGTGGTCTTGACCCGTCCTCCAGGCTGAGTACAGGTCCAGCCTGAGTTGTTGAACAGGAGACCACAGTCCTCATGGTCCAGACAGGGAGACATGTCACACCACTGCCGAGTCCGCACGATCCGCACTGAGGGAATTATGGGAGAGGAGGTTAGAATCAGATGATGGGACAAAATGTTATTAAGTATAGAGGGTGGATATGAGCCAAGGGTGTGAATATTACATAAGTAGTTATAGTTGTGTAGTAAAGTCTTTTTCTGCGTTGCAAGATTATTCTGGATTAATTAAATCCAAATTGCAATGTCACTAGATACAATTATAGCAATTATTTAGGCCAGTGGGTAGAAACATTTTCACACCAAGTACCACCACCTAAGAAAATATTTTGGCTTTCAATTTAGTACCATCTATAACATGACTACAACAAGGCTAAATGAATACTAAATCAGGTCTAAAACAAGACCACTAACTACTAAATTATGTTCATACGAGAACTGAAGAGAAGTCTGTGTACCATCAAAACAAGCTCATATACCACAGTTTGAGAAAGACCTGTCTCTCCATGGGTCAGTATTATGAATAAAATATACTAGAAAGTTTAGATGTCTACAATCATCTTATGAAATACAGGGTTGTTTTAGTTTGGCAGTTCATATTTCAGTCTTCTTTCAAATGTTAATGCTACTGGACACATTTAAACAGTTAATTGTGAGTCCAATCTTGATTTTCAAACATATGTCACAAATGTAATTGATTTTATTTATTTTATTTTTTTAGGTTAGAATTTTCAATAACATTCAGTTCTACTTTTAGAGTTCCACATGAGTCTGTAGTGAAATTACTTATGGTTAAGGCTTTACGGTCTTCATGGTCAGAACTTGACCTAGTTGGTTAACACAGAGTTTAGAGATGGTTTGATCCAGATTTAGGTCTATAGTAGCGTACTTTTAGATCTGGTTTCGTCAAGGATCAGTCCTGGCCTTGTGTACTATAATGTTATTTTGAGAGGCAAATATGGTAGGTTGCACTCGCTGTGAAAAGTTGACTGTAAAAAGCATCAGTTTATGTAATATTTACAGCTTGACAAAAAAAAAAATTAAATACAATTGAAACATCTGGTTGCTAGATTAGAACAATCAGGAACTTAAACTATAATATTTATGCATGCATTTTTAAAGTACTTATTAGTTGTCTTTCTCATGCATCACAAATGTTAATTTAAGCACTGTATTTTAGCACATTATTACAAGTGCCAATAAATCTATACTTGTGTTGTTTTTCTCACTCTTTCCTGACCTCATGCACTGTTTTCCTCCCACACACTAATTATAGCCATGTTTTCCTTCCAAATCTGTAAAGCCTGCATGTTTTCCCTTGGCACCAAATTCCCAAATGATCCTCAGCAACTGTTACACAAAGGTCAAAGTTCAGCATCTGATTATTGTGTTGTAACAAACTCAATAAAAAAGCTGTTGTAAATGGAGCAACATCTGTCAGGTTTTAGGCCTATTTTCATCAGAGCAAAAATTGGAAAAAACAAATTGAGTAATCCCACATTTAATTGTACCTGTAGGAAAATTTGCATTTGACCCATCCTTCAGTGCAGAAGTGGGTGTCACAGCGTCTGAGGACCATCTCCAGATCTTGAGATATTCGCTTAGTCAGGATTAGCTGGAGGAGTTTCATTCTTTTTTGCTTTGAGAATTTTGAGGCTAGGGATAGAAATTTGGACACAACTCTGCCTTACATATTTACATATCACTTTAGTTCTAGCTACTAGAGTCTAGTTGGATGATTAGCCTAAAGTGAGATTAAACACCTAAACTCCGCTCCACTGCTGGAAATTGCAGGGGCCACTGAATGTGGCACAAACTTAGATTTAGGCATTTTGTTATTAGAAAGCTGCAAAGCTGCTTCCTATTTGCCAAAGTTGCCAAAAATAACTAGAAACAGTAAATAATGCTATTAAAGAAAACCATATACACACTTTAGTGGCAAAAAAGTGGGTTTAGTGTTTAGTTCCACTTTGAGCATAAGATTATAAGATTGTAAAGTTTGAATCTAAAATGTGTAATTCTTCTCTCTCCACATCTGTTTGTTTTGCCTGGTCTCGTGGGCTCTCTTGGGACTCGCTGCCTCTCGCTCTCATCTCTATGATGAATGCAACGATTACAAGATGGCCGCCGCTGGTCGTGGATAAATGGGGCGTGCTGAGCGGTCGATCTGTGGACGCGGCGTGATACATCAGAGCTCGCAGGTGTGCTCCGCTCCTGCTTCAGATTAATACAGTGACGCTTCGTTAATGTGGACGACTCTTTTCTAAATTTAACGGCTCACCAAAAAACTGGAAATGCCGCCATCTATCCTCAAATCTGACTGGGCGATGAGGTGCAGGTGAGAGGGTTTAAATGAGACCAAAGAGAAAGAGCTGTGCAAGATTAATGCTATGTTTTTGTTTAATAGCAAAAATTCTGTAACTAAAACATTTGTCCAGTTGACAGAATACAATTTTTCTGTTGCTGTGGATCATACATGAATGACTGAGAGATTATGCAAACATTTTTGTTTAATAAGAAGTTATGAAACAAGTTATATGGAGTTATGAAACTTTAACTTTTTAAACTTCAGATTTATGACTATCAGTACAAAAATATATTACAAAATATTAATGTTAAGTCAGTTTAACAGGTTTTCCTTAATTACTTTTGACTTATGTTCATTTATGTTTTAGCATATGTATTGTATGACAGCGATTATACCAAAACACAATATGTGAACTTGAATGTTATATATATAATTTGGTTACACTTCCACTTACTCAAGTAGCTTTAATTCATGATGAACAAATAGTTTATTAAAAAAAAGATTCAGGCTTAGTAAATACTTGATTAAGGAGTTAGGGTAACAGCTACTAAACCAAAATCATTCTTAATAAACTATATTTTTCATTATACTTTATTAAGGCCAATTAGGTGTAGTTATTATGAAGTGTTATCTATAATTGTCCCTATTATTACAGATATACCTGCATCCTATAGTGCCAAATATTTTGAAGTACAATTCCTCAAGAAGCAACACTTACATATACAGTAACTTTTCATTTGTATTTTCTCTATAGGTTTTGTGGTTCCCTTTGAATCTGCTTAACCAAACACACTGTCACTCTGCAGGTCTCTCACCGTCCACACAGGCGGGCTGGGCTCTGGTGGTCCCGGCGATCTGCCCCCTCCTGCAGGCACAGCGGGCAGTCTGCCGGGCGATTGTGGTCCTCGGCTGACTGCTGTCCCGGTCCAGAGTCACCACCTCACAAGAACCCGCCGACAGCTGACCTATGGGACACATGTGAAGGTAGTCTTACAATCGCCCTTATGTAATAGATCAATCAATCAGTATTTCATCATTGCACTGTTTTACTTGTACGATTACATTTATATAATTTTGCCTTATTTGACATCAGTCTCTTATTTTTTACTGTAACCTATTTTTGCCCATTGTTATTTTATTATATTGTGATATGTGAGCAATTGTGTTAAAATTATTTTCCTTGTGTATCAATAAAGTTTGTGCAATGTAAAAATGCAATATACAAGTAGGCCTGCCACGATAATTACTATATCGACTTATCTTTCAATATATGAAAGCTGGAACAATATATTTTGGGACTCAGTTTTTATTGTGTTTACAATTTTTTTGCAAAAATTGGGAGACTTTTGTTATTTTTCTTGTAATGCAAAAAGATTTGAGCTATAGAGGGCTAAAAAAAGTCACTTCTATGGCTAATTATTCCATCATTCTGCTATTTATCTGTTGCAGCTCATGTCTTTTAATGATACTGTCTATTTAAATATGTTTTCTTCTTCTTTCATTATCGTAAATAGTCAGTGGCACAAAATAGTTTCAATATTATCATTAATCGCAATATATCTCTGTAGCAATTTGTTATCATGACAGGCCTATATACAAGCAAAGAAAAAGTTATAAAATTGAAAAACAAAAGAGTTGAAACTAGGCCTGGATATTTACTTGAGGCCAGAACACTATGCATGCATCTAAATGTAAAGTGTAAGTAAAGGTGGTGGTTGGAGTAACTGATGGTGCGTTCTGGCAGCCCTGCTTCTGTCAGTCTACCCCAGGGCTGCTGTGGCTACAGAAGTTACCACCAGATATGAAGAGAATGAATGATGCAATAGAGTGCCTTTGCATATCCATACAGCTCTGAATAAACTGAAAGCATTATTATTACAACAGAGGCAATTTTCATTTTGTAACAGTTTACCGAGAGCAATAATTTTCAAGCACAGATATAGAATGGGCCTACATCCATCTCCACACATAATAAAAACAAACAGCTAGTGTATGTATTGTATTATGTAATGTATTTATTTATTTATTGTGTAATGTATTTATTTATTTATTTATTTTTAGATACAATTAAAATCAGCAGGCCAGAATGCTCGATCTCGTCTGATCTTACGAGATCACTATAAATATCAGATGCTGTAGTGGGATGGCAATATTTCAGTGCATACTGCAATTGTGTCCTTGGGCAAAACACTTCACCCAATCTGCCTCCAAGTGCACTGGTGAATGAGAGTGTGTTTGTGAGAATGAAAGTGGGACACTGGAAATGAGCCCAGTGCTGATATCCAGCATGTTTACAGCATGTATAGCATGTAGTCAGAGTTTATTACCATGCACTGTTCTGACCATATATATATATATATATATGCCATTGTAATTAACAATTAAAAATATTATGTATTTTGAATGGTCAACCACGAGTCAAAATGGCACAGGAAGCTGAACCCCATGAACTGGGAATTCCCCGCCTTAAACAAAAATATATGTAACATTCAACAATTGTGGATATTGTGTTTGGTTAATCTCTTTCAAATGCCAATCATCTGAAATTTAAAAATCAAACTCTATAATCTCCTACATGCAATGTCACTTTTGTTGCCTGTTAATCTAAAGAGTTGATCTGAAGCTGGAGATAAAATTCAGGTCTGAGTTTGTCGTCATGGAAACACAGGACACACCCCTTGAATACTAATGAGGTGCTTCAATGGAGCTTTGGAAATCCTGCCGCTCGCACATCTGAGATTTTTAAAAGAGTTTACAGGAATAAGAGGGGCCACTGGGGTCAAGGCCCGGTCCAAGATCTGTGCAGCACTTCAACAGCTTTGTTATTTATTCTGGACAATCTAAAACACATCTATTTCCCATGTTTCTCTAGACTCTGCATGGGATTTGTAGGCAATTTATTGTATTGTCTACTGGTTTAATTCTTCAGTTCTAAATAAAAAAAACAAAAAAATAAAACGTAAATAAAATAAATAAATGTTCCAACTTGTTTATCAATGTTGATAAACATGTTGAGAGCCAGGCGGCTATGTAATAAAAAGCTTTTATTGCATAAGCTTAGTTGCAAGTGTAGATTCAAAACGATTACAATTTCAACCCGCTGGGACTTATGCATCTTTTTACACAGACAAACCAAAATCTGCATGTCTAACTATACATTTTATATACAAAACTATACAAAAATAAAGCCTACTGTGGAATAAATGTGTTGACTAGCTGGCTAGCTGGAATGAACCACGACCTCAGAACAGTATCTCACTGCATTTGGTCCCCAAAGAGTTCAACCAGGTCCTTTAGAGGTTCAGTGCCACGTTTGAGTTGATACAGAAATTTGTGTTCTGTGCAGCAGGTTACAAACTTTCTGCAAGAAAAATGTACTAATGAGGACGAATAGGTCTATGTTTTTGTATGTATAATATATATGTCTAAGTTTAACCTATGTTCTCTATACCTGTTTTAGTTGTAAAAGGCCAATTACAGGAGCATACTGTCCATGAAGTGTCCATGCAAAGTTGGCAATGATATAGCAGGAAAAAAATAAAGAAAAAAATAAATAAAATCTCATATCAGTAGTCATAGCAAACCCCCTTGATGCAAACCCAAATCTTTGGGCAACAACTGTGGGCTAATAGCTTTAATAAAATAAAATGTTTCCATGCGTAAAAGTAGTGGTAGAATATGACCACGTGTAGCCAAAATTAAACATTGGCACTCGCCTGTAGCCTACCTTCTCTGAGCATGTGGTTGTGCAGCAGCAGCAGGAGCAGCAGCGCACAGACCGCCGCGGCAGTCAGACCCCACAGCGGCCGGACACACTGCATCAGGACCCGCCACGACCTGCGCTCTCCTCGGCTACAAGTCCCACTCACTGCGCCCGGGATGGAGCTGGTGGAAGGTGATACACATGCAACATCTCCCGATAAAACTCCCCCCAAACTCAACTAAAACTTATAAAAATCCCCAAACTATCTTCTCCAGCTTTAAGTCTCCGTTCCGTGGTCACAGTTCTCTGCGTCTCGGATCCATCGCGACTCCACTGTTGCGCGCAAATCCGTTCAAACGAGGTCGAAGTGACACCGGCCAGAGCTGGGGCTGCTGTCCGGGCATGGTGCAGCTTAGGCCGGCTGGATGGTCTCTCTGTGGCCGCTGACAGCTGCTGGAGGAGACGGAGGAGGAGAGAAAGTTGTTGTCTCCTCCAGTGAAGCGCAGTGAATGTACAGAGTATTCACTAGACTGGCTTGGCGTTTCAGTCTGTCTCTCTTCTCTTGACGCTCTCTCTCTCTTTGCGTAAAACCAACGTGAGTTTAGAGACACACATACCATATGGAGTGACTGACTATAGGGATTGGCTAATAAATTACATATCAGCTCAAAGATTTGAATTATGGATATCCAAGTGTTTTTCAAAATGTTACAGTAACTTCGTCCAGTCGTGGTTGCAACAGTTAATGAGTTTCTGGATAGACGCACGTCAGTAAGGTCTAAATGTGTTAAAATTATTCTGTTTTTTTATTTTCAAGATTTTCCGTCCCAAAGACAGGACAGCTCAAGTGTGAAGTGAGGAGAGAGTGGGGAAAGACATTCGAAAGATGGTCACAGCTGGAGGCAAACCTATGGAGAGGATACCAGATTAAACCACTGCACAATTCTGATCTATTTTTATGTGTTTCTCACAACAAGATAGCTGTGGGTTTAGGTGCTGGAAATTGGTTCATATCCCAGGAGAATTTATGTAAAAAGAGAGACATCAATTTCCTTTATAAAATATAGAAAACAAACGTGTTAAAATGTTTCCAACAACTGCACACACCTGCAAATCCTGGCTATCGTTTGAGCTAGTCCAGGTTTAGCTCCAGGTTTAAGCCCTGGCAGTTTAGTTTTAATTGTGATATGGTGTGTGGGCAAATGTGAATGTACCTCCTGATTCTCTATGATGAAACAAACCCCCAAAACCCATAGGAAGTAGCAGTATACAGAGGAGTATCCAAACATTGTACTTAGGGTTATGGTTACTTCAGAATAATGTTACTCAATACAAATACAAAGTTGTCCAAGTCCAAGAAATTACTCAAGTATCTGGGGAAGCTTCTACTATGTAATCAAAAGGACAAACCCTTAAAGGATGCAAAATCAGCTACCTTCAAAGTATAAACCAAAATGAGAAAACCTATCTGAAGGGGCAGTGCAGGAAACATAACGTTCAAATCATTTAATATTGTCAACATAAAAATTACTCACTTGCAGACTTACTCCCAGCGGGAAGACACAAGAGTACTGTTTCAAACATGAAAGTAGGAGTAAAAGTATACTGTCTGAAAAGTATACTCTATCACACTTTTGCAAATCAATGTAACTCAATTAATGTCAATGAGTACTACCCACCTCTGATGTCCCGCTCAAAAACATGCTGTCTCAATTACAGTCTGTAATTTTCTCAATTGGGGCCAATAAAACTGAGCTAAGCCACTGGTCAATTTTAATTAACCACAATAACACAAGATAAAGTGGCCGGTCTTCTTTTACAACCAGAAAACCAATAGTAATTTTAGTGCATAATCCTGGGTTGTTTATTTTAGGTCAGCTGTATTGGAAGGGGAGTATATTTTAGTCAGAGCATCCTAAACTTTTATGAGACCACCGGTGAATTTAATTTTGGCTGTCCATCTTTTCCTTACTGTGAATCCAATACTATTGACGAGTGAATGTTTAAAGCACAAATTTAAAATAAACACGCTGTAAATTATGTCAGAAGTGCTCATTTAGCAAGTTTTGGGCTTTTACAAGGCTTTCATATTTCTCTGAGGAATTATCCCCCCACACACATTTCATTGATTCAGTATTGTCAATGTATCTGGGCAAGACATTTAAAATAATAGACACATTTTGGTTAGAAAAAAAGATACATGAACTTTTCAGAGCAGAGTTTGCATGTTCTGCCTGAGTTTCTCTCTCGATAGCATAACTCCGCTAAGATATTAGTCTGTTTACAGCCCCAAAGCTCAAAATGCTCAACTCTGTCATATCATGTAGTGGGAATTTTCAAGTTAACAGGGTCCAGGGTTAAAATCATCCACATTCTAGTGAAGATGTACGGAGTTTAAAAACACAGTGGAGCACTTCATGTATTACTACATGACATCACAAGCTGGAACAGAGTGTTTTCTGTTAGAGAGATGACCTCCGTCTAAATATGCAGGACTTGTGTGTTAAACATGTGAATGAAACAAAACACAACTCCAGGTATATTTTTAATGAGGAAACATTATAATATAGATCAGAAAATAACTTTAATTGTGTTTAATTGTGCAGCCCCAATGGAACAAGTCATGAGTCAAATAACTTTTTGACTTTTCCATTTATAATTTTGACCATGATCATTCCAGCCTCCTCTTCTCACCTTGACCGACGTTGATAATAACTCAATATCTCTGTTGTTTCTGTTGAACTGTGTGAATGCCCAAACCTCCCCTGGACCCATCAAACTTAAGTCCCCACTGCTTTTGTCCTGCCAGTGTGTTTGCGTCCGTGTCTCTGCAGCCCAGACTCTTGATGGAGGAAGATGGAAATATAATCGATGAGAAAGAACCACAATAATAAAATGTTGTGTTTGGACCAAAGAGAGGTGCCCAGGTTTCGTGTGACATTTAAGGACAGCAGATGGACAGGAGGAGAGGGCTGGTGTAAGAGTGTCTAGATGTTATAGTCTACCTCAGACCTCTTCAATTCAAAATGATGGATGGGGTGAGCAGAGCTGTCACAGTGCAACAATTTGTAAACAGAATGAAGAATCTAAAATCCAGTCTACTAAGAGTCTAAAATCTACACCCTGCTTTTTTCATGAAGATGTTATTGTGTTCCCTATAATTTTCCAGAGTATAGCATAAATGTGTCTGTCTTATTTTTATTCAAGTACAAGTGTTTTATTGATCAAAATACCCAGAAAAACATGCATTCATGAAATGGCTTGAAACTTGGCTGCAGGTGTGACTTGCTCGCCTCTGTGGAGATAGATAATTCAATGCCCTGCTGTGGAACATTCCAGGCAAAGCAATAAAATCTCCATGGTGACAAGCAGTTTCCTCCAGAAAAGTTATATAGTGCACTTTCAAATTATGAATTTCAAAAGGTTTTACAAAAATTAATCACATTGTCATTCCACTTCCAGAATTTAAATAGTTTCTTATTTAAAAAAAAAAAGTGTGTGGCTAGCCCCCTGTTTCTGGAGTCCGTATGAGAGTGGGCACAACAAAATGAAGTAAAACATTGCTTGCCACTGACCACTCATCTGTCTTAAAAGATAGGCTCACTACAGTTCACCTCACTTGACCTTTTGACCCCTGCATAGATGAGACTCTTCGGTTCATTTGGTTTGTTGTACAGCGCACTTCCTCAGAGGTCAAAGGTTAACAGAATGAATTGTTTAATGATCAGCGTCAGTTCATGGGACACTGGTCACTGATTGGGTGAGTGTCTCCAAAGGCTAATTAGCAACAACAGCAACTTTTTAATGACCTGCTTTTTAACACTCCACTCTCTGGATCCTTGGGCACTGCAGTGAGTAGATAACCATGTCAAGTGATCAGGTAAAGTGGGTGAAAAACTACCTATTTTCTATTATTATCTTTTTTTAACATATGACAATTGCTCCTTTGAGTTTCATGACAAGAAATTCAGTTAGGCCTATAGTTTGATGATATATTAGCTACAAAGGATGGGGAAAAATGCTATTTTCTAGCCACAAATTTGTATTTGAGTTTCACAAATCAGCAGGCTTTCTGTATAATGCCTATTTGTTCATTAAAACCTAAAACTCAGGATGTTGCCTTTATCAAAATGCCAAGTATATAACATTATCCCCAATTAAATAAACAAATCATGTAAAATAAAATTATCAAAACTGGACTCACTTTTGTAGGCTCTAAGGGAATAGTCAATTTCCAATCATTATATGTATTTTGTGATATTCTGTGGTTAATCCCAATTTCTCTATTAAAATTGCATTTTGTTCCATTTTTTCCTCCAGTTGCCTCCATTTCGAAATTTGGGTCTATATGATTAGGTCTATACTCTTTTACAATAATTTACCAAAAAACTTTTACCAAATATTGGCGTCCCTTATTGCTAAAATGCATACGTAGCCTACTGGTTTGTATTTGTGTGAAAACAGCGCCCTCTGTTGATAGCAGTGAGATATTGAACGAGTTACCACGTTTACAACCCTAAATGTATTTTGGGGTAACTATTCGCATGCCTTTCTATGTCTGACTAGATGGTGTTTTTGAAAGATGATTATATCCTTCAACGTAGAAAAATACCTTGAAAAAACAGAGGATTATGTAGACTCATGCGTAAGAGCTTTGTGACGCATTCAAGTGCAGGGTAAAACATAGGGCATTTGATGAACTGAAAACCGAAACATCACACTGTACTGCTCTAGCCTATGCAGAAAAAAACGTTTTACAGAAGAAAACACTATTAAAGCATTTAAAAGCCATGGGTAAATTATAAGATACTACCCATCGCTGAATTTCAGATTATTTAAGTACCTACATGACATATGACATGCCTGTTAAAATCATGTTAAAATCATGTTAATATGCGTGTTATTAAAATGAAGACGGCTCTGATGGATAAACCTATGTAATATGGTGTAATACAATGTGATATGTAATAATGTCGTTATTATATTTGCTTACAGATAGTTAACAACTAATAAAATGCCAATACAACGATGTCCATTTCAGTTGCCATTTACATGAAACTTGTCTACGTTCCCAAATTGGAGTCCAAACTGTCTGGTGTCTAATTCGGTCAAATAAAATGTAATAACAGAATAACAAAGCGACTCCACGGTCCTTGTTACTGACAAAATGCTAGACTTTTCCGTAGTCTAATTCAGATTTCCCCACGGTCACTGCGGCACCACAATGCGCCTGTAGCCCCCTCCTACTTCCGCCAGCAGTCCGCTATTTGTCAGTAAAAAGAAAAGCTGAAATCCGCTACTCGCCGATCCACGATTTACCTGCTTCTATTATCAATTATTCACGGTCTGGAGGCGATCCGGACCTACAGAGCTATCATGTCCGCACTCAGGTAACCTTCCCCCAGGCTGCTGCTGCTGTCGCCTCCTCCTCCGGATGAAGGATGGAGAGGCCGAGCAGGCTGCTGCTGTTGTCCGAACTTCGCGTCAGAAACACGGCTTACGAAGTGAGCCTGAGCCGGTCCTTGCTCACCTGGAAAAAACAGGCTTCTAGTCCTGTCTATCATCCGTTTAAACCAAGTAAGATCCTTTTGACAATTACAATACATTTTGAATATTTATTTACAATTATACTTTTTTTGTTTTTTGTTTTTTGTTGGTTATCTTTAGCTATCCTTTGCATATTGCTTTAGGCCACAGTGCCACACAGAGGGCACTGAGGACAACGTAGATGATTCACAATTTCAAAGTAAATTTTAAACTTTCTAAAAACATGTTTACAGGTTAACAGTGCATGATAAGCACAGTCTGCATGAAAACCCAGCGACAGCCTCAACCCCTTACATAATCCAGTGAAGTACTCATTTTATATAAGCAACAATAGGCTACCAATTTATCAATTTGCAGACTTTATTGTTATTGGAATCCATTATATTCTGCTTCCTGGGGTCCAAATAGAAATACTATTTACAATTTAAACATCACATACCCTGTACATGTGCATAAATGAGTTTGTACAACGCAGCACAGTCCTTGTACATAAACGCTATACATTATAACTCATATCTAAAAGAATTCATACAATGTACATCTGACACAAAAGATGTTCAGAGCACTAATATGACAAAAAGGCAATTTCTAGCACTGATACTGTACTACAAGGCAACATGTCTCTTTGGTATCTTCTTGCAATATTCATTATATGGGTAGCTTGTTCCACAGCATTATGAGTGTACAGGGCTGTGAGATAAAGGAACTATACATTGTTTTTGTTCCGAGTAGGTCTATCTAATCTATGGGGAGAGATAAGTCATTCACTGCTGCAGGCGTTGTGTTGCATATGGCTGCTAAATGGACCATAGTAAACAAAAGGGGGAAAAAAAAGTTCAAATAGTGCATATTGTCTTCAAAGCTTTTTACTTTGCACTCATGTTAGACTTGGTTATTTGGTAAGACATATTTAAAGGTTGTTTTACTAATATTATAGCTAACCAAAGACGTTTTTTTTTTTTTTTTTTTTTTTTCATTTTTTACTTTACATAAATTGATCTATATTATAATGTTGTTTCCTCATCAAAATATGCCTGGAGTTGTTTTTTGTTTCATTCACACATGTTCAACACACAGCTAAAGATGAAAGGAAATTGTTAACATGAAGGTTACAGCTCATACATCACATGGTAGAACAGAGCTTTGGAGATGTTGACAGATTAATAAATCAGGTTTACCCGGACGTGTGATGAAACAAAACACACCTCCTGGTATGTTTTTGAGGAGGTAACAGCATTATAACATGGCTTAAAGCCCCCCAAAAATTCTGTAATATAGGACTTTTTAAAAAATTATATGCAGTATTTTAAAATTCTTGTTATCTCTTTTGGCCATAAAAATACTGAAACTTAACATTTTCCAACTTTTTTATCATTCAGTCTATTTAGTTGTTTCCCATTTACAGCATTATAAGTAAAATCTTGTGTCATTACTTGCCCTCATTGCTTTTCCAAAGTCTTAAGACAGGGCTGAAAAAAGTAAAATTATGTCTAGTTTCTTGGGTATTGTTTTTTGTAAAGAAAGCAGTTGATCCTCTGTTTTTAGAAGCCAATCTCTCACAGTAAGTGCCTTGATGGGAAGAGAGTGGAATTATAGTTTTCTCTGAAGGAGCCTGCCCTGTCTGCTGTTTGTTTTAGCCTCCACAGGGAAGAGAACAGCCAATCAGATTAGTGCATTTCAACCTCACTGTGTGCTCTAGGTACTTATTATGGGTGTATTTTAAAGGTTTATCGTACAGAGGAGATGTAGTTGCAAAAGTTACCAAAATCTCCTGTGCAATCATAGTCGTGTAGTCTTCTCAGACATCTGTTGAAACTTTATACAAGATTATTAAAAATCCAATATTTATTTGAAGAGAAAATAAGACATCGAGGTTTAAGTTTTTAAAAAATGTTCATGAAATACACTCTTTTTGCATACAAGCCCAGTAAGTATCACAGCTGCACAATTAAACTGAGCAATTCAACTGAAATTGCAATTATCAAATCTCAAAAGTTGTAATTATTCAGGTGGATAATAAGTAGGGAATGTCCTCTACCCAGTTTTTTATTGTAATAATGATAAACCTGAAATACTTTGGTTTCTTGTATTAATTTATCTATTTATTTTTCAGTCTTGTCTCATGTTTACACTCTTAGTAGTGTGTGTGTGTGTGTGTGTGTGTGTGTGTGTGTGTGTGTGTGTGTGTGTGTGTGTGTGTGTTGTGAAGTGAATTCTAATTTTTGAAATAATGAGATTCTAATTTGGAATTCATGATCTTAATTAATTTTTTTTCCTCGAAATCATGCAGTCCTAGTTCAGTAATCATAGACATATCATAGCATTTTCTTTACTATTATTATCTCAAGCATCATTTCTTCCCCTGTTACAAAAGAGCCTCGTGTTCTGCCAATGTCGTAACCAAAGAAGGTCATTTATTTTGGTTGATTTGTGTATTTTTAGCAGCATCTATTTATGACTGAAATCCCCCACAAGGTTTGTTCTTCCAGTTTTCTGACTCATGTTCTTTCTCTCTCAAGATCCATTTGGATAAATATATTTACAGATGAGGAAGCCTGCTTTACCATAGGCAGCCATTGTAAACACATGCAAACGTCCCATACTTCCTTTCTCTGCTGCTTTGTATATTCAAATAGTTGTTTTGTAGCAGAGCATGCCCTATTGTAACCTAGTGTTCTGCATTAAGATCACACATGAGCTACAATTACGTCAAGTAGAACAGAACAATGTTGATATTATTACAACTGTTACAAGTCACATATCTGATTTGTTATTATTACTTTACCTGGAATGTTACACAATATTGCATTAAACTAATTTATCTAGCATTTGTCCAGATCAGTTGCAGGTGTTATTATTCAGAAAAACATTCTTGCCTAATGGTGTTGCTTGTTAGTGATGCTTGTTAGGGTGATAGTTTAATGCCATAATGAGGAAAATTCCAGACAAAGCAATGACAACAAAATGGAGACAAGTGAGTGTCGGACCCTCCATCAGAAAAGTTACATGGTGCCTCTTTAAAGAATTCCACAAATCCTAAAATAATCATGTTTTTCTACTAAGCAATCCTTAACTGCCACAGGAATCTCCACAAAAAACAGTACAATTATATTCATATTTTATCCTTATGCCCTGAACAGTGTAGCTCTGACTTTTAGCTGCAGATCACTGACATCACACGCTCCTGTCTCCGTCTCATGTTTCAGAGACTCTTCACTTCCAACAGACTGAACCTGATCCTAGACTTAAGTGTCCCTTTAGGCCCCATATTCAATTACAACAGATATACCACCATGGTTCTTATCCAAAGACCTGCTATTGTCTGCTCTCTTCAAGTCTGCTTGACTTACTGATCACTCATGTTATTAAAATATTATGTCTGAAGAGCTGTAATGTGCGCAATAATGTATATATATTTTGGCAAGTACTTTTAGATTTGCGATAAATGTTTTAAAATTTTACATTAACATTTCACAGCACACTGAAATATGAGCTAATAAACGATAACAAGAATCCCATGTATTTCATGTTCCAACCCCATATAAGAACTATCTACAATTAATTGATTACAGTGTTTATGGCTTTCAGGTTCATCATCAAAACAAAAGCGGAATCCAGTATTTTTTTCTTCCTTTTTTTTCATTTGTTTCCTGTTTGCTGAGGTCTCATGATGGCTACCTCTGGTTCGTCTGGTATTAATATGAAGATCACACAGGGCCTCCAAATAATAATTTACATTACATTTAATAGAATATGTAAAGTTCTTTCCATAGAGTTGCATGTTAAACAATATATAATTAGGATTCTTGGCTTAATACCATGGTAATATAAAGCAATACATTTAAACTAATGTCTTATGTAAGGTTTTTGAACTTTAACTTTTTATGCTTGTTTTATGAACAACCTCTGGGGACCCCCTGCAATGCCTCTGAGGCCCACCGGGGGACACCACTTTGGGAACCACTGATATATTAAGTAGTTGTTGATGTGTGTTGCAGGTCTGTGTCGCAGCGTAGCGGTGTCTGAAATCGTCTCGGTTCGTGAGGAAGAGGAGAACAGCAGCAAAGACAATGGCAGCTGGAGGAAGATCAGAGAGAGACAGGAGAGGGATTGCAGGCAGGCCTTCACTGGTAAACCACATATAATACAGTAGTTATTACCTTTTGAATAGGTAGTAGGAGTACAATGCTGTGAGGTCCTTGGGCAAGACACTTAACGTGCTTTGCCTCCAGTGTCATTGTGTGTTTGAGTGAAAAAGCAGGTCAACAGGAAAGAACAGAAATGAGCCCTAAGCTACAATGCAGTGTGTTTACAATAATGCATTTTAGGTCTATTAACAAGCATTGCCCTAGCCAAATATCTCTGCACAGCTGTTTTTTACATTTTCACTGGTGATGCTTCCTGATGTGAAAAGTATTGTGTCTGTGTTGGTGTGTTCCAGTCTCGTATGTGGAGCGAGGGCGCAATCACCGCTGGCGGTGTGCAGAGGTCACTTTTGTCTGTCCCGACGCAGTTCTGTGTCAGCGCTGGGTCCTCAGCATCAGGGAGCAGCTGGCTGCCCTCAGTGCGTAAACATACTCCTACTCTCTGTTACTACTGTACACATCAAATCAACCTGAGTGCTCTAGTGTGTGGAAGGAATTTAATTCAAAGATATTATCAGAGTATACCAGTGTGCTCATATCTTTCATCATTCTTAGTAGTCTCTATTTAGAAATGCATGCTACTAATGCCCAGCCCTTTGTAACACGCTCCTCTTGGGCTGTACTAACACAGCTGTGAGTGCATGTACATAAGTCTGTGTGCTCTGTTGTTTGTCAAATACTGCCTAGTCTGATTGTATTGTGCTCCTGTCACAGGCTGCAGACCCAAACAGCTGCTCGTCTACATTAACCCTTATGGAGGGAAGAAACAGGGAAAACGCATTTATGAACAGAAGGTGGCGCCACTGTTTGCTCAGGCTGGGATCTCAACACAAGTCATTGGTAAAGTGTTTCTAAATTATTTAATTTGAAGTTTTTTGATTAATTGTAATACATGTGTTTTCTCACACCAGTGACGGAGTATGCCAACCATGCAAGGGATCATCTGAGGACTGACGCAGAACTAAAGCAGTTTGATGGGTCAGTTTCAAAGTCTCCATGTGGTCTATGTATAAAACCTGCTAACCCTTTAGTACAGACCTCTGTGAGCTTGTTCTAAGATGGTTGAGATTGCTTTATTAGTCCATATTTCAGTCAGTGCGCCTGGATTTGTTCATTATTTGCACCATGAGCTGAAGCGTAATTTTAAAAACACAAATCAGTTAACATCAATAACTGTTGGAATAAGTGCACTTTAATATTTTCCCTCATTTCTTTGTTCAGTGTTCACTAAAATACTGAAGTGTATGAAAATAAAATTAAAACAATTAACTAAACACGCATGTGTCTTTTGCAGCGTGGTGTGTGTGGGCGGAGACGGCATGTTCAGTGAGATCATCCATGGTTTGATCTGGAGGACACAGGTTGACAGTGGAGTGAACCCCAACAGCCCAGAGGAGGCGCTGCAGCCCTGTTCTCTGCGCATAGGCATCATACCTGCAGGTGTGAAAAACATGGGCAAAGTCTATTAGAAATATCAGTACACTGATGTCATGGAACAATTTACTGCTTTTATTTGTGTTGCTGATAATTGACAGTACAAAAGCATATTTTAAAAGGCTTTTTTAAGATTTATTAATCATTTTTTAAAAATTTTTTTATCTGTAAATTCTGTGATGTATTGTCAGTATTTATAAACTTAGATTACGTATTATACTACTTTTTTTTTGTTATTTTTAAAATATTTTTAGACTGTCTAGCAGTATTATAATCACTTCATGTTTGTTTGTTCATTCCAGGATCCACAGACTGTATCTGTTTTGCCACAGTGGGTACCAACGACCCCGTGACTTCTGCACTTCACATCATTGTGGGTCAGTAACAGTCTAAAACGTATACAACAACTTGATAGGGCTGTGCAATTATTCACATTTTGAACATGCTTGAAATCATTCAATAAGTGAATTAAACTGTCCTTAAAAATGAATCCTAAAACATAACTAGTTTATGATAATAAGGGATAATAGTAAGGCTGTACTTCTTCCATAGACTGATGAACAAAGTTAGCCTACAGAACTGTTTTTAACTCACAAAATATAGTAACACATTGTCCCTATTTTTGTCCTTTCTTGGCTGCCATTATTATTCTGTCCTTGGCTTTGTATTGATCATTTTGTTGTTTGTTTTTCCAGGGGACTCGCAGCCGATGGACGTGTGCTCTGTTCACCATAACGACATGTTCCTTAGATACTCCGTCTCTTTGCTCGGTTACGGTTTCTTTGGCGACGTGTTGAGTGACAGCGAGAGAAAGAGGTGGATGGGACCGACCCGATATGACTTCTCAGGTGAGCGAGTCAAACTCTGTCATTTGTAATAATGGGTTATAGCATTTCATATACTCATACTCATATATCTGTGAAGTAAAATTTTTTGCACTTTGGTCACTACTATTAAGATTACTTTAACTATATATCAGGATTGTGTCACACCTCAACAAGGACAGTTTTTATATTAAACAATAAGGGTTATAGAGATGTCATTGCCATTTCTGTTCTTGTTTTTGTTTCTTTGGATTTTTGATAATTTAAAAAAATGAGTATAACTGGTGTATTTTGGCTTGTTGAAATTAGCAATTTTTTAAAATCACAATACATATTAATTTGCCCTTCTTATAGGTCTGAAGATGTTTCTCACTCATCACTGTTATGAAGGAACTGTGTCCTATCTACCAGCCAAAGACATCATGGGAACTCCGCGGGACAAAGTCAGGTGTCGTTCTGGGTAAGGAATATTATTGGAGTAAATGTACGTGGTGTTTGTTTTTATGAGGTGCATTTCATAAATGTTTGTCTTAAATTTCAGCTGTGTGATCTGTGAACACAATGGACAGGTTTTTACACAGAAAGGTGAAAAGTACAAGCTGGATGAGTCCTTTGACACTGGTAAGATGCAACATCAATTCAAAAATTATTTAAAAAAATAATAATATGGAGTTTAATAATAACTGTGCTTACTGTATTGGTTTAAATGTCCTTTGTGGACTTAGCAATTAATCAGTTCAAATTAAAATGTTTTTTTTTTTTTTTTTCAATGGGGAAGTCCACAGAGTCCTTCAAATCAGGAAGGAATTATTTGTCTGAAACCTATGAATATGCTAAATATGTTTATGGTTTCAGATGTAGAATCTGGCAACCCAACATGCTTTCTGCTTTCTGGTTAGATTAACGCAGTGCTTCTCAAATAGTGGGGCGCGCCCCCGAGGCTCCGTCAAGGGGGGCGCGTTTGACCTCGGGGAGCATGCTTTTTTATTTTTTTATTTTGATTTTTTTTACTGTCTTAAGGGCCGTTCACACCAAAGCGTCAAAAAACGCCTTGACGTCTCTATTTGGAGCCTTTGCATTTGAGTTCAGACGCCCCCGACGCGCATCTTTGACGCCGTGGACGAACGGGACAAAAATACTTGACGCGCGTCCGTTGCCCTGGAAACAAGAGCCCGGTCCTGGACTTTTCCCGAAACAATGTCAGACCAGACTGAGAGACTTTAGTGTTTTTATGACATAAAACATCAGCGGAGGAGATCAGGTCAGCGACTGGGGCGTATATATATTTATACTCCGCTAATGACACTGGATCAGTCCCGGTCTAGTCCTGGTCTAATACCGGTCTGGTCCTGGTCTAATCACGGTCTAGTCCCGGTCTGGTCCCGGTCTAGTCCCGGTCTAGTCCGGTCTAATCAGGTCTAGTCCGGTCTAGTCCCGGTCTAGTCCTTGTTTAGTCTCGGTCTAGTCTCGGTCTAGTCTCGGTCTAGTCCTGGTTTGGTCCTGGTCCGGTCCTGGTGTAGTCCTCGCGATCGGCTCGGTGATTGTGATGTATATATTTATTCTCCGTTCATGTTTGTGGTTCTCGTTCTGGTTCTCGGGTCTTTCTTCCTGATAATAACGTCGCTGCGTCTCTGGATACTCGTCCCTGATTGGTTGACGCGGCGCGTCTGACGCGAAAAGTTCAGCATTTTCAACTTCTTGACGCTGACGCCTTGGACGCGCATCTTGGCCGCTGACGCCAAAACGCTGAAGACGCGCTGCGCTGACGCCAGACGCGCGCTGACGCCGAAAACGCGCCGCAAAAACGCAGGACGCTCTAGTCAAGCGTCCACATAGACTTACATAGAAAGTGGACGCTTTGACGCTTTGGTCTGAACGGGCCTTTAGAATAAAGTGCAATTGCACTTCCACTACATTAGGGGGCAGTGGCGCTCTCATTGGCATTCGCTCGGTGGTGTAGGAGTTTTGTTTGCACTGAGCATGCGCGCTTTGCACACAGCACAGAGTTTGAGTATGAAGTGTAGACACGAAGTGTAGCAGACCCTCAAGTGACACCATGAAAAAATATTTAACAGGGATGAGAAGACAGACGGAGAGAGACGGAGATAAAGAGACAAACGAAAATCTCCCAAAAGCTAAGACGAGGAAATATGACGAATGTAGCGCTTGGCTTCACTGTGACTACGGTGGGAGACGAGGAAAGACCGGTGTGCTTACTGTGTCTAAAAATTTGGCAGCCGACAGCATGCAATAAATTGTCACAATACATTCTGAGATGTTTTATTCGTCCTAGGGGGGGCATGACAGAAAATAATTGAGAAGCACTGGATTAATGAAATATGGATACAAACAAAATGTAAACATTATCATTTTTAAATCTTACAAAAATATTTATGTAATTGTGAACAAATCAACACAGTTGTTATCAGTAAAATCAGTATTTCATCTTAATGTTCACCTAATGTCTAGGAGCTATATTATTCATTCTACAATCAAATTTTTTAATGTGATAATGAGCCACCCGTGTTGTTCTTTTTCAGAAGGTGACGATGAGTGGCGCTTGGTAAGGGGTAAGTTTTTGGCCATAAACGCGGCGAGTATGAGCTGTGCTTGTCCCCGCACGCCCAAAGGCCTGTCTCCGGCCGCTCACCTGGCCGATGGCACCACAGACCTCATCCTGGTCCGGAAGTGCTCCCGCTTTGACTTCCTCCGTCACCTCATTCGTCACACCAGCAAAGACGACCAGGTACCTCTACACAATTATGCACAAGTGATATGGAAAATGTTTATAGATTTTAGTAAATAATAATTATTTGACACCAGTCTCTTGCTATTTTTGCTACTTATTTAAAATGTATTATTACCAGATATCTTTTTTCTCTTAGTTATTATATTGTGAAGTGTGAGCTACTGTGCCCAAATAATTTCCCTTGTGGATCAATAAGGCAATATTATCTAAGTCTAAGTACCGGTAATCATATTTTGAAGGACAGGTTTATGGCATATGCTTATTTACACTGCCTAGATGACATGTTTCACAGTATGGCACTATTATTTACTTAATTATTTGTCGCCATGTGGGCAAGTCACAGGATCTGTGTGAAAGCAAGCCTGCTCACAGTAAGAATAGATGTTTTACAAGGTATTCTAATCAATAAAACACTTGTAATTGATAATAATATATGCAAGACAGAATTTTCATGTTATGCTGTGGAACATTCCTGACACGCCATTCACATGTGTATCAAGTAGCTATATTTTTTCAAATGGTGTATTACACAAGCATTTTGGACTAAGTAAGCTTTTAATAGACATTTTAATTTGGAAAAATACAAAATAAAATCACACAGGCAAGGATTCAGGATGGCTGACTGGTAGTAGGTTAATGCCGTACCAATCCAGGCAATGCAATAATATCTCCATGGAGAAAAGCAGGTAGCAGCCCCCGTGTGCTACACCTTTTAATATATATTTTTTTCCAACTCTAGTCAAACATAAATGTATTGCATGCCTGCCTCAGCAATAGATTTGCTTCACATTATCTCATATCGATTGATAAATGTATCAAATGTATACATTTTACAGCTAAAGAACACATTTTCTTTACTGGGTCTTGTAAATTAAACTTCTAGATTTTCTTGCTTCACGTACTTCTAGTTTGAGTTTAGTAGTTCATTCTTAGTGTGTTTTGCGCTTAATCTTGAAAAAACAGATTCATAATATATCAGTATGTGCCTGTTGTCCTTCAGTTTGACCTGGCGTTTGTGGAGGTTCATCGCGTCAGTCGTTTCCGCTTCATGCCCCGTCAGTGTCAGAGCGACTCAGACCTGAACCTCCAGGAGTTCCACAAGAGGCAGATTTTTGGGCCTCTGTGCAGGGACCACCCGGCATGTGGCTGCAGCCCACACTACAGCAGCTGGAACTGTGACGGAGAGGTGCTCAACCACACTGCCATAGATGTTCGGTCAGTGCCCCTTGTGCGGTATTTTTCAGTTAGAGTTGTGATGAATTTTATACATGTGTTCTTATGTACGTACTGTATGTCTTATTATTGTTGTAAGGTGGTACTGTGGTCACTACGCTATATTTCACACTTGATATAGCTCAATACTTGATACATATTTTCATACCATAATTTGAAAACACAATTTTGTAGACAAAAGGATGCACATTTTAACACAAAAATAATAGTGCTTTCTTTACTATTACAATGTGGTGTTTTTACTAGTTATGACATAGATCAAGACCATTCTAAAAAGGTCACATTTTGTCCTACTCAATTATAAGGTGTTTATTTTTCAGTATAGATACTTCAGATTAGTATTTAGGTTAGATAATAGTTTTAGTATTGATTAGTATCTTGTCATTCACTTTTTGACACCCCTAAAGGTGTCTTAAAATCTCCAGAAATGTGCTTGATAAGTAAATATGTTGGTTATAGCTCTAAAGTAATCAGAGTTTGTGCATATCGTACGTTCAACCTACAAATCCTTGGAGTCAAAATCACTAACAGTTTTTTTTCTGTTTTTTTTCCCCCAGGGTGCACTGCCAGTTGATCAAGCTCTTCGCTCGTGGGATAGAAGAGATGACCGTTTTTGAAGAAGTTACCAACCCCTGTGCAATTTGAGACCCCCACAGCCACCCACTGTACGCATTTCTTGTTTCCTGTTATGTCCGGCTCAAAGTTATGACATCACTGCCGTCACTCGAGTCACCTCTAGCCTCAGCATATTAAAAAAAGCCTCAGCATATTATATTTTCATAGCAAATTTGGTCAAATGGAAAATGAGGAAATCCAAACCAGCTTTAAATGGGTAAATAAATGGATAATATGCCAGGTTTAGTTTTTTTTTTAATGATTAAACATGAAATTTGGTATTTGAGTAATCCATACATTTCATTGGTTTAAACATTTCTTAACATTTGTCAGCATTAAATAAGTGCAGTAGCTTGAGTTCTAACAATTGTATACCTCGATTTCTTTATTTTTGTGTTTTAACTGCTTATAGTATTAAAAATTAAGACTTATTCCTTTTAACTTAGATTTTGTTACATATAGATTAACTCTATTTGCACTTTTTGTCATTGAGATCTGCTATGTACTTGTCATTTATTGCTTCTGTGGTTTGATTTCCATTATCACCATGTTCATTTTTGTGCTGGTCGCCTTTCCTAGATCTGCTAATTATCCATGCTTGAGACTGGCGCAATATTCAAGTCCACAATAACCCACAACACTAACCAATGCAGAATAACCAGCTCTTTAAGGGATCTGTTCATGTTATTATTTTTGTACTATTTTTATTGTAGAATCGGTTTTCTAGTCTTTTGTCAAATTATATTACTTTAAGCTTTAATAGTATTTTTTACAGGCAGGCATTTTAGGGGGGAAAGTTGACATTTTTTGGCAGTCAGGCTGGTTCAGTTCTTCCATGATTTCTGCTCTTTATGCAAAACACAGCAAAAGTTTAAAAGTAGCCTTTAATGAACAGAAACTTCCACTAACCTAAACCAAACCAGAACAGATATTTTATCCATTGTCAAATTAACAGTCATACTACCTTCAAAATACCTGGGTGATACTCAAATCTATCTAAATTTCTCTGTGAAGTTTTAATGTACACAATAATTTCAAGTTGAAGTATTTATCTTATCCTGAAAAAATGCATTGCAAATAATGAATTTTAAAATGTATTACCTTGTTAGTTAGTGGAAGTTTAATTGATAATCATTTTAGAAGGATGCTGTTTTACTGAGTCTATGACCTGCTGTTAGCCATTAGCCGCTAACACCTTTCTGTAGCAGCTTTAAGGCTCCATCATTTGCTTCCTCTCTGCTTATGTTAGAGCTGGCCTCTCATTTACGTAGAGGGAGAACTGGTAGCTATTTTGCAAGCGGTGCTCCATTTAAACGGCCATTTCTCAAAACCAATGAATTTTCAACTGAATATTACCAAATAGCCTACAATGTTGTTATGTAGCTGCATGTCTTTCTATTGGAGCTGTTGATTTACTGTGTGACATTATTATCCAGCAACTTGTAGTAGACAATGAAAGACAGTACTGTGCAAATAAAGCAAGTTATTGTTTCAATGAGTAGAAAAGGGGCAAATGCAGAGATGCAGGCTAATATTACAAGGTAGATCCATGTAGCACAGACATCTGCTAAGGCGTTGGTCCTATATTGCAGTGATAGCCTAATTGCACCTGAAAGCTGTTTATTTCAGAATGGATCTGTGACGTTTAAACTCCACAAATTGTGTGAAAGAAAATCACTCATCTAGAAAGCACCATAGTCTGAATAAAATGTAGGAAAAACATGGCATGCATCATAACTCTTCTCTCTGTTAACTGCATTTGTCTCACTAAAATATTTGCACAGTATTGTTAATTTCCATAAACATTCTGATGCTGTACAATCGGTTTGAAAAGTTTTGCATCTACTTGCTGTAAAAAAAAAAAAAAAAACATAACCAAACCTGCAAAAGTATATATTTTTGAACCAGAAGAATTACATTTTATTGTATTGTACAATATTGTGTTGATAATTGTACATCTAAGGTGGTATAGAGCCAAGATCAGTGAAGGAGTTGAAAGATTTGCTCTGGTCAAGTTTTGAACAGCAACTGGCTATTGTCAGTACATTGTGATAAATGTGAGCATTCCTTATTTTGTGTTTCAAAATGTAGACTGTAGAAATAGTGGACCATATTTGAAAAAGATATATATTTAATATGTAAAATGTTAATGTATTTTGTTCCATAAACATGTATACTTTCAGTTTTGTGAAATTTTAGGTTTTAAGTTTTGGCCCTCTTTTGAATTTATTTATTAATTTTTTTTTGTGTTATTCCAGATGCCAGGAGTACTACAAAACTGTTCTACATATATAAACTTTGTTTCACATTTACAATAAGAAAATAGAATAATTGGTAGATAGATGGTCCACTGTTTTTACTGAACAACCAAATCCAATTCTTGACTGACATGAAAATTGCCAAGTAAAATGTTTGCTGGAAAAGGAGACTGATCCTCTTGCTGAAGTTTTGCTGTTACGTAACGATATTGATAAAACATGAATATATTGTTATGATATAGAAAATGTAGAATAAATGATTGTACATGTATCTTTTTTAGTGCTGCGTGCAGCTATTTTCTTTCTAATTGTTTAGCAATGGTCATGAATTTAACCAAATGATATCTTTCAATCCAAAATAGTTGTAATCTTCTGGCTGTAGCAGACTGAGCACTCGTCTAACTGATGCAGTCTACCTGATGATAATCTCCTGCTGTAGCTCTTCATGTGAAAATAAAAATATGTTTAAGTTGACTGTTCTGTGGTCTTCATTGTGCTAAAATATAAAATAACACCAACTCAAAAACGTGTAATACGCTGATAATAATCAAGTACTTATTTCTTTGACAGGGACAATGCAGTCATTCATAGTCATAGGCAGGGCATGCAGCTGTCGTGACGTATATAGTGTGTAGCTAATGCTTATTTTCAAACGCTGACTGTCCGAGTGTGCAGTGTGAGATTGTACAGTGATTACTGGAGGTGCTTCTGGTGACTGTTGCTTAATGCACTTAGTGGCTCTGGTGCTAGATTATTTATTAGAGTATTCAATGTTTCAGAGTGACCTAACAGATGATAAGAACATGCACAGGCAGCAATTGTGTGGTCAATCCCACATGCTGCTATGCAAGTTTCATGTGTGCTCTGCTGAGGTAAAGGTACCTTTATTTAAATAATCCTACTGCTCTCCTGTCTGCACTGAACAACTGTGGCGGAGCTACAAAAAGTCCAGTATGCAGAGGCTCATCTTGGCCAATAATAACTCAACGAGACTGCATCTGAAGAGAATATAATTTATCTTTATAGCGCATTATATTTCTTAACTATATTGCAGTGGTCATATCTAATAACCAGAGGTGTTTAGGGTAGCCAAAGAGTTTACTCAAGTAAACTTCAAAATAATATCACTCAAGTAGAAGTACAAAGTAGACCAAGAAATTCCTCAAGTAAAAAAGTATTTGGTAAAACTACTAAAGAGTGATTTAAAGAGTAACTGTTAGATTGGACAGAGTGCAGTTGGACAGTTGGAAGAGTTATCAAATTTTTACTCAAGTGAAAGTACTATTAATTAAATACAAATATTACTCAAGTAAAAATAAAAGTATGCTTCCCAAAAAGTACTCTGAAAAGTAGTCTATAAAATAGTTTCTAACACTTCTGTCAGTCTGCCCCAGGTCAGCTGTGGCTACAATAGTAGCTTACCACCACGAGGTGTGAAGTAAAAAAAATAATGCACAGAAAGGTACTATATAAATCCAATAATTTATTAATAATTCATTATATCTTGTGCAAATGACTGCTAAAACAACAACAAAAACAGATTTGATTCACCTTGTTTTTAAGTCTGTGGAAAAGAAAATATGTTTCCTATCATAGTCAACACTGTATTTAAATTGAATCTAAGCGTTAACATCAAACTTACAAAAGGAGTGTTGTGTCATGGATCAATACATTGACGCACTCATTGTGTTAATTTAAACAAACATTCTGCAGAGATAAGCACTCATTAGGGAAGTCATATTTGAACCAAGAACAAACTTTTACATGTGGAAATTTATTGGACAAACTTCCTCCCTGAATCTGTAAATATTCAAAACAATAAAATCCAGGTTAGATAGTTGGGAGGGTCGATATTTGAAGCAGTACAAAAGTGGGGCTGCTTTACCATTTGTTCACTGAGGAGGTCTGAACACTGAACATCAAGAAGCAGGTCAGTTAATGTCAGATGAATTATAGAGATACATTTAGAGTAAACGTAGAGTTGTATAGCTATGGTTATCAGTATGGATATACTTCTAATACTGAACATTAGATTAATTCAGTTTAGACTTTTATTAATGACTGAGACTTAAATTTGAAATGTAGTAAATTTTTGGTATTATCCTGGCATAATCCTAGTTTAGTCTTAATTTTGTCCTAATTTAGCACTGGTTTATCTGACTTTTTTCCCTCCTAATGTTATATTTAGTTAATAATGTTTGGAACAGTTTTAGTCTGGGTTTACATTGTTCTGTGTTAAGTTAATTATTGCATTATAGTTACAGTAGCTATTCAGTCTTTCTCCAGTGTGCAGTTGCTGGGCTGTTTTATATTTATTGTTTTCTATTTTCAGAAATTTCTCCTGATGATGTCGCACCTGAGTGTAACCTGTGTGTTTGTGCTGCTCAGCCTTATCTCCTCCGTCACATTAAATCCAGTCAGGTAATGGCCACAGTCTGTGGTAATAACAATGAAAAGTGACAGTCAAGGGTTTATGGTAACACATATAAAGCATGCAATTCAGTCAGTGGAAATTTGATATTAAGTAATAGGAGCCATGTTATATGTTACTGTAAAGTGCTGTTACTTAATGGTGTATTGTGTAACTTTTCTGGTGGAGGGTCCATCAAATGCTTTTCTCTGTGGGGTTGTTATTGCTTCATCTGAAATGTTTCACAGTGTGGCATTAAATCTTTCTATCTTCATGGAGACCAAACCAGACCAGTCTAGGTATTTTTGAGTGACAAAACCACCTGTAATTAAATAAATGTAAGGTACATCTGTTTAATGTCACACTGTGGAACATTCCAGGCAGAGCAATGACACAAGCAGGTAACAGACCCCCAAACAAAAAGTTACACAGTGCACTTTTAAAGGTCCCACATTACGCAAAACTGACTCCTGTGAGCTTTTAACCATGTCACTTCATCAAAAATATTCCTGGAGTTGTGTTTTGTTTTATTCACCCATGTTTAAGTAACCCTCATTTATTAGTTTGTCTACATCTCCAAAGGTCTAAATCCAGTCCCAAAGCTCTGTTCCACCTTGCGATGTTATGAAGCAGTATTTTTCAAGATAAACGCTAGAGAGATTGGCAATTCCAGGGCAGAAGTCATTCAAATGATCCCATGAAAGTGTACAGTACGCAGTTTAAAAATGCAGTGGGGCACTTCCTGTATTAGCACATGACATGACAAGGTCTTTTCTGTTTGAGAGAAGAACTCAGTCAAAATATGGAGGGTTTGTGTGTTGAAGATTTGTGGATGAATCAAAACATGACTCCAACATTATTACATAGGTCAAAAATAGTACAATATAGGCCCTTTCAGCAAAATAATAGCAGACTAACTCATTATCACCTGTGTATACGTAACTGACAAATTTAGTATTTTATTTATCTATCCTTGTTGTCTTATTTCAGAAATGAAGAACAAGACAGTTTTCAGACTGAACTCAGACGCCCATGGTCAGTGGAAGACACAGAGGACTCTGTGTTAGAGGATAAACTAAGGTAACAGTACAATGCCTTTTTTCTTATATAGCAACTCTGACCACCATCAGTCTATGGTCTTGCATAAAGTTAGTTTTAGTAATTACTCTTAAATATTCTTTTAAATTTTAGTTCAGTGGGCGAAAATGACAAGCTAATTTATTTCACTAAATCCATAATACTTTTAGTGAATAAGATTGCTTTATTTTGACTATGATGAATTGTATTGCTTTGACTCTTAACGGCATGTACAGACTTGTTCCTTGGGTGTTGTTTGTACAGTATATGCTCTGGTTTGGGGCTCTAGGAATGAAAAAAAAAGTTTTTATTATTTGACAAAAACAATAATTTTAGTCTGTGATTTTAGTCATAGTTTTAGTTATTCTGGTGCCCCCCATAGTTTGAAATTCCACCCTATACTATAAAAACAACCTGGTGTTTACATAATGGCAAAAGTACAAAAGTGGCACAAATTGCAGAAATATAAACACATCCAGAAAAACTGACAAAAAAGAACTGAAATATCAACTGACTAATACAAGAGTCACATTTCTTTTCTATGTTGTTTTATTGTTTGTGGAGAAAATGATGGTGGCCTTTGTGATTTGCTCGTTGCATTCATTCAAGTTATAATTTCGCCACCATAGCCTCACCAAAATCTATGGGAAACACTATTATACAATTACATATTTAGTTTTAACTAGCAAAAATATGAAATTGACAAAAACTATGACAAAATATTTGACTAAACGAATTCTGGTGGGAATGAACAGACTGTATAATTTGTGTGTTTTCTGCAGGCAGTGGCTGTCCTCTGGTCTGGACAGGAGGAGACAGCTTGGGGACATAGAGTTTTCAAACAGATACTCAGAGTTTCTCAGATCCAAGGCCAAACACACGTCCATGTGTGCCTTCCTACGACGCATGCAGGGTGTTAAGAAGAGGTAACCATCCAATTATTAGTCACAAAAATACTACAACTTTATAATAAGAAGATTCCTTCAAAATACAATGAATAAATGAAATACTTAAAGTGCCTATGGCAGGTTACATCACTCATTTACAAGGTTACATTAAAATCTTGCCTCGCTTTTGATTTTTGGTGAAGTTTACAATTTTACTTCCTTGTTAGACTCGAGCAAATGTGACAAACGCAGAGGTAATACCATAACTGTTACCTAGCAACCATAATAAAAACAAAACATGTCTATTTCACAATAGGCCTAGTTCTGATAAGACTAATAAAAATAAATGACAACAGCTTTATTTCCTTAATGAATGTTTGAAAAATGTACTAGAAAAATGGCTTCCTTGGCTTGCATAAATTGTCCCTGCATTTTGGATAGAGTTTCTGTGTTGATGACATAGGTAGATGTATTAGAGGGTTACTTCGTGTATTTTTTGTACTTAGCTTTTCAGCTTAACTGTTATAAAACTATAATAAATATTTACCACATGTTCTATCCCACCAAACCAAGTCATAATTATCATTTACACTTTAATACTGTGAATTCTTATAATCTCTCTCGTGTCCATTCACAGCGGGGTGGGAGCCGATACTGAGAGAGTGAACCTGCTGCTTAAACAGTACATGTGTCCCTCCATCCTGCCCTGGCCCGCAGACCTCTGACCAAAGCACTCAACTCACTGTGTTTAAGTTTACGATTAAAGACTTTTTCATGAACTGATACTGTGTTTGTCAGCTTTGTCATGGATGTGTATGGATGACCATACAAACATACAGTTTGAAATTAACCATATAACACCATATAAGATAAGATACCTTTATCTGCCATTTTCTGTGGATGCATTAAATAGGCCTATACCATATCATAAATGATAATGGGTGTCTGTCATCTGCAGCTGGATTGCTGCTTTGCTTTGAATTGTTAATCACCATGGCAATGGTCCTTATTTTTCATCACTCTGAAACCCATGAATAACACTTTTTGGACATTCAATAAAACTACATTACATTATTTATAGATTTATGGTGCTGCCCCTTGGGTGGCAACCATCACCAAATACTGACATGGTATAGTGGGTGAAGTGTCTAAAGGCTCACCAGTATACACTGGCCAAAGAGGCCAGGGTGAACTTAATACTAGACGGGTTGACTCCTTCAACTGACCAACTTTTGCCTCAGCACCACACTTCACAGCTTCAGTAAGAAAAAAATAAAAATAGACATAATTGGAAAATTCAAGTGTTTTTTAAAATTCTAATTAGAGATGAAAAAAGCCAAATGTTGGTGAATGTCAAGTTAATATTTTACATTCACAGCTCTCACAGTTATATGGCCTCACACATTCATATCTCAGAGCTCTAGTCCATTGTTCATTCAACACTTGGTGTTGGTTTGTTACCAGCTACTCCATAAGGCTGTATAACAAGTGGGTGAAGTGTCTTGCCAAAGGACAAAATGACACAGTGCCGGTATCTAACCAAAAACCCTTATAATTAGTAATTTAGAGCCTCCAATGTTTCAGAGATTGTTTTTAAATGAGATGCACCAATATAGGCACAATATACATGTATACAGTCAGAATAATTTTCCATCCAAATATGCTCTGCTAAATTGAAATTATACAGCTTAAGTAGATATCATTATCTTAATTCTCAAATAAGATATCTTTCTCTTTCATGACTGGTTTATAGTGAGAAACCCTTTGTAGGCCCACCCCCAGAGCCTTAACACATATATCTATAGCATATATATGCTGAATAACCTCTGGTCTATAATAATATTGCAGATTACTGTGCCCACTAACCCCATTAATAACAAAACTCATTACTTCCTCATCCACTGCTTGGCTCAAGTAATCTGAACATATGCAGGGTTTTATAAGGCTTTCCAGCAAACAGGTAAGCATGGTTTATGACAGGCAAAAGTCCAAAAGCACCATAAAATAAATGTGATAAGGAAGAGCAGAGACAGAGAAGGGGTTCAGAGCGGACGAAACCAGGACTAAACCAGGACCGCATCATGGGGACCAACAGGGACCACCGAAATATGATGAAAACTGGATTTGGAGTTTTGTTTCTGTTGGTTGTGCTTCAGACGGGGACACATGCACAAAGTAAGTACAACAATGTCTTTTATGGAAAATCGAGTGGAAAAGATGACTGTTATGTAAACCTATAGTAATAAATTAGTACTGTACATACAAGATTAGTGCTTTTGTTTTTTACTTTATTATTAATACTAGAGAACAAATGAAATATATGTACATAACATATCCCATGCTGAAAGCCATGGGCTTAAAGGGATTATAGAAGGGTCTTTTGGAAGTCAAATTTGATAACCAGAAAAAAACGTAAAGGATTTAATACTTGAACCAAACCGAATATCAAATATAGAACACATGTAAAGAAATTCCAACGTATTCATACTTTTTTTTTTTCCTTTTTCCAAAAAGACTTTTCATAAGACTCATAAAATATACAATACTGTAAACGTACAGCTATGAGTCATATTGAAGAGACAGGTCCCTCTTCTGAGAAACAGGAAGTTTTTGTCTAAACCATTAGGGGTTCAAATTAAACCTACTTTATTTTTTAGTTTACAGATTGAACATTATGTGTTTTTATTGAGTTTGGATGACAAAGTACATAATTTCTGATAGAAAACCTGTAACTCAACATTTTTTTGTTCCTAAATATCTTATTATTCTTTTTGCTTTTTGGGCTTTAAGTTTGTATCTGTTAGGGTCATGTTGCTAAAAATGTGCTGCTAATTCAGCAGGCTGTATTGTCCACTGTTACACACTGCCAGTAGAGGGAGTCCAAGGCCTAATTTAACCAGAAATACAGATGAAAATGTCTCAAAAACGGAAGTTTTTTTTTTTTCTTAAAGCATAAGTTAAGACTATACAATAAAACAGCACCTAATTATATCAAAGTTGGTCTTGTTTATGTTCAAAAAAGAAGATTGAAAGTCATATTTTTAGGCCTGTCATGATGATGATGATTATACTGACAGATGGAACAATCATTTTCGGTGGTCAATATTTATTGTGTGTATCTTTTCGTTGTACTAGTGGGGACATTTTAGGTCATATCTTTTGCAGCGTGATAAGATCTGAGTTGTAAAAAGTTGAATCATGAACTTCTATGACCAACAGATATAAATGAATGACTTAATTATTGCATTCTGTTGTTAATTTTATTGCAGTTCATGCATTGTATATTTAAAATAGTTTTCTGGGGATTATTTTATTTTATTTTTTTCAAAATTGCCTAGCATAGAAGACTATACAGTTAATGGCTTAAAGGCACTGTGCCTCATTTATTTATTTATTTTAAAACCTTGAAAATTTGATTTACTTAATTTTATACAGTTTGTACTGGTCCAAAAATCCTCACTTGCCTTATGCATTCTGAGAATCCTAGTCATTCACCATGATGAGTTTATAAGTGCTTTTCAGAACTTCTAGGAACTAGAGAGGAGTTTTGTTGTCATGGTAAAGTTAACAACAACAACTAGCATGCTAACATGAACTTCCTGATCACCAGACAATACAACTTTTTCAACAACATGTAGTGGACATATTTTGATCTCAAGAGCTCCTTATACTAGTATAGTGTATATAGAGTCCTTACAGTAGAGGTCTGCGCAGGACAGAATTTTCAGTTCCACTCCCGCCCGCATCTGCAATATTTTGTCCCGCTCCTGCCCGCAAATCGTGCAAGATGTGGACGTTTGCTTTCTTAAGCTTTATGAAACACGGGGAAGCGGAAACGAATTGTCTAAAATGTGCGCGAGATTAGACCACATATGCAAATTAAGGCAGCTTAAAATGTTTTTATTTTTTTACTTTACACTCATACTAAGTTTGCAGGACTGCAGTTTATCATCCCACCTGCCCGTTCCCGCATTGTGCAGTCTTGTTCCCGCCCGCGCCCGCAATGAGCTTTCAAAATGTGTCTCGCTTTGGGAAAAATATATTACAAAAATAAATACTACAAGATTAAAATTAATAAAAAAAAAAACAAAAAAAGTGGCCAGGATATTTTGATATTTTACCTTTACTTTGTAGAGAACATTCTATTATCGAAATGCTTGCCTTTGTGATTTGATAATTGTGCCAACTCAAATTGCAATTTCAATTTGATAAGGATATATTGTGCAGCCTTAATCTGGAAAAACCCTTCCTCAACCTCTGGTGTTTAGGTTGTCCACAGGCTCCTATTCTGGCACGCATTAATGAGAACAATGAAGTGGGGGCAGTGGTCACAACTATTCCAGATGTCACAGGAGCCATTCTAGAAATCATAACTTCACTTGTGCCGTTCCGTATCCAAGGAGATCAATTATTGGTTACTCAGGTTCTGGACTATGAAAAGGTGAGAGACACTGATTCTGGGTCAAATTTAAATGGGCACTATGTAACTTTGCAGGTGGAGGATCTGCTTCCTCCTTGTCTTAGTGTGCCTTCACCTGGAATGTTCCACAGTTTGCACAATTCATCTATCTCACATTTATTCAATTACAGATGTTTCTTTCCATATAGAAAAATACTTGTCTCCATGGAGACAGAAAATATAAATGCCATAATGTGGAACATTCCAGGCAAAGCAATAACATCTCCATAACAAAAAACAGGTGATGGACCTTCCACCAAAAAGTTATGTAGTGCACTTTTGATGCATGTGTTATGAAAAATTTTATATTGTGAACGATACTTTTTCTTTAAATACTTTGGTTATGTTGTTGTGAAATAATGTGGTCATGTGTGGCTTGTTCACAGGAAACGACATTTGAAGTCGATATTCGATGCACGCTTTCAGGACAATCACCAGTAGGACTTTTTTATTTATTATTATTATTCATGTATTATTATGCTTACTCATTTAATTATATTTAAATGTAAAGGAGTTGTAAAGCTCATAAAAGTTTATTTGATATAATATGTCCCCTTTAATGTTGTAGACCTAAAGGTGTATTGAAGAATATGTACAAAAATACTTAACTGACAATTACATAAAACCACATCTCTACTTCAGACAGGGTGGAAAGGAAGCCACATAACAAAGTTTACATTTTATTTAGACAGTGTCCCAGACGCCCTGAGACAGGTGTCTGCACAGATGCCTGTGTGTGTGTCTGCGTGTGCAGTATGAGCCATGTACATACCAGCCCCAACAAATCCATAACAACACCAACTCTGTGATGATAACAGCTCTGCAGTTTTCTAAAGTGGTGGTCTGTGGACTACTTCTTTAATTAAGTCTTTTTAGACCACTACTGTGATTTAAAATGTGTAAATTATAACATAATGATCCATGAGTGGCATAGATTCTAACTATACAGCAGGCTCAAGCACAACCTTTCATGTGAAGCCCCAGTGTTTCTAAACACTATACAGTGTGTGTTTTGTTTTCCAGGTACGTTTCCAAGTAATTGTTCTACTGCAAAATCTAAATGACAACATTCCTACTTTTGCTCAAGAACTTTACACACTGAGTGTTGCTGAGGTAGGAAGCCAACGTGTTTATTCAAGACACAACCCAAATGTTGTTTGATTGGAGTAAACACTCATAATTACACATCATACACATCATCACCTTCATAAAACATTATTATTATCATCTGTTTTGGTCTGTGCTGATAATACTTACAATGATACCATAAGCACATAATGCAAATTTTGTCATATTTATCCTGAAGTAAAAAATACCTGATTGCATGTTTTTGTCCCAGCTGACACCCGTAGATACACTTGTGAAGACCTTCACTGCAACAGACCTGGACAACTTGGAGCCACTCATCTACACTCTCACGTCAACACCTGTAAGAATAGCAATTCTGTGTTTAATTTTTAGTTTTGTCAAGAAAAGTAGACAGAAAAAAATTACTTTAAAATATTCAGATAAAATTGTTGTATAATTGGATGTTTTGTATTTATTATGATAAATAGTCACATTTTTATATAGAACTTTTCCACTTTCAAGGCACTAAAAGTGCTTTACATCAAGGAATCACTCGCCCATTCCTACACACTCATACACACATGGGTTAAGTGTCTTGCCCAAGGACACAACGACAGCATTCATCTGCTGGACCTGTGGGTCAGTGGATCTGACCGCTCAACCAGCCTTCTGATCAGTGAACAAATGATCTTAACATTCTTTGTTCTGCCTGGTTTTCTTTAGGATGTCTTCAAGTTGAAATCTCGAACTGACCCTGGGATCGTTGTGGCCAAACCACTGGATTTTGACAGCATTAAAAGTGTTCAACTGATACTGACTGTTCAGGTGAGAACCATGCCCGGAACTAAACTACCCTTTTCCATCACTTCAATGATTTTACTTATGTATCAACAAAAGTGCAAGTGCATCAAACTATTACTACAACAGCAAATTTACTTTGGTGGTTGTGTGTCTATGTTCCTTATATTCCATAGACAGGGGAAGGAATATACTGAGGACCATTAGGTATCTCACATTTCGTACTTCTGAAATGTAAAGTGCAATATAAATAAAAAGTATTATTAATTACTATTTTAATAGGTATTCATGTTCTCTGATCCTGTTGCTCCCAATCTACATAATATGGGGAACATACATAGTGGGACCAGTAGGGCTGCACATTTAATCATAATGAAACTGAAATGTGAATTGGTGTAATTACCAAAACATAAAAGCTTCAATTAATGTAGGATAATACAATGTTCTTTGTACAGAACAAAATGCTTTAGTCTTTTTGTAGACAACATCTACAACATGTTATGAAATTTAACATATTCCTATATTATTTTAACAGCTCATATTTCAGTTGGTCTGGAGTTGATTTCAACGTGCGCTCTAAACAGATTTCTACTTTTAAAAATATATATATCGCAAATTTTTAAAAATTGCAATATCAAAAGTCTCTTCTTCATCCTAGGTACCGGAGAACACAGACACCACATGTTCTCTCTGTTCCTACACTTAGGAACTCATAGCTAATAATCTTTCTACCTACTCCTATTCCTAATCATAACCCTTACCTTAACCCCTTTGAGAAATAAACTAAAAAGGGTTACAACAAGCACAAGTGAATCTGGGTTACTAGGGCCTTAATGTGCATATAGAGGATACATATTTTTCTCATTCTCAGTACACGCCATGCCTCAGGTGAAAGCCCAGAACATCCAGAATCTACTCACTTAGCTGCATAATGATTGGCTGCCAGTGCTGGGGTTTAGAAAGTGATTAGATCAGAGAGAATCCTTTTAGGTTTAACACAAATGGATTTCAACATTGACACTGACAACTTAATGACTCACGTGAGGCTAATTCTGCTTTTTGTCTGGATAATCGTCTTGAAACCAAAACACCAAATTATAACATGTCCAGTGTTGTTGTAACTAAACATAACTCAGCATTACACTTGTTGTTAGTAAAAACCTTATTTAATGTGAACATGTTTACCTTGGATCTGGATATACAGATAGATCATGTTTAGGAGGTTTATTATAATAAAAATCTTATATATGTTTCCTTTATGAACAACTTCCATTACAGGACACAGACCCCGCAACACCGACCCACACAGACACCACCACCATAGACGTCACCATCACAGACACAGACAACAGGCCACCCTGGTTCCAGCCCTGCACTCCGCAAATAATCCAGGGGGTCAAAATCTGTCCCCACACAGGCTATAGAGGGGAGGTCACCCTGGGAGAGATGACGGTCAGTCTCTGGAGTCTAAACACATAATAATAGCACAGATTTTTGGTATGTGATAAAATAAAAGGAAGTATTATTTTATAAAAGGAAGTATTATTTATGATGATCGTAAGAGCATTAGTCCTGCTACAACTATGTCAGGGGCCACTATAAAGCCAACGCATTTTTGAAGGTAGTGGAAATGATAACCAGTGTAAATTGAGAAAATGCATACAAAAGGTTGGGAATCAAACCCAGGATCACCCTGCTGTGAGGCAAGAGTCTTAACCTATGCTTCTATTTTTGAATTGTTGGTTTGGTTAAAGTCAGAGGCAGATTTATTCCTGTCAAATTTCATATTTCACATCAATATTGTTTTATTTGATTGAATAGGTCTATTGGAAAGCAGTTTGTGTTTTAGTCCTTGGCATGCCTTGATTCAGATCTGCGGCTTTTTATCAGTCGTATAGGCTACATGTTTTTGTATACTAGTATGTCTTTTTGCAGGTGGGGCCAATACCTCTGGAGGGGCATAATATTTGGGCGACTGATGGAGACACTGGAATAAATGAGCCAAGCAGATACTATTTCGTAGGTGGTGAGTGAACTATATGAACTATAAGAGGGGGCATTGCACTTCTACGGGGTATTAATAGCAAAATCATAACATTTAGGTCATCATATTACCTTCTGTTTTGAACTTGTTGTCATGATATCATATACATAACTGTAAGGAGGGTTTGAATAACGCCCGGGAGAGACTGAGGAGGGAGCAACATTATAACATGGTAGAACGCTAAAGAAAACTGATTTGGCATAATATCCTCTCTTGAAGTCTTTCCCTTCTCCAGTCATCTATTACATATAGTTCAGTGGAGAAATGCAGGGTACCACATAAGGCTGTCACAGTCAAATGTAGCCTATTAATTATATATTCACAAGTCCTTAACAGTTTATAGACCAGGGAAAAGAACCACTGTAAAAACTATTGAAATCGAGACAGATTTGCTGAATTCATGTCAATAACTTGAATAGATGTTTTGATTTTGGAATGAAACCTCCAGTGATAAACATTATCTGTAACCAAGGGGATATTGTAATGAGATTTGTTTTTTTTCCTCAGCATCTGAGTTTTTTGATATTGGCCTTGAAACCGGAAACATCACTATGAAGAAAGCTGTAGATGTGCCAGGCGCTATTCAAATGACCGTGATGGTAAATGTCAAGTAATCTCTTTTTAAACATAATTTCCAAATCTAAAGCATATTTTACTAGGCCACTCAAGCACTAAACGCACACCAGTTTGCCACTACCAGCCTCACTGTGCTGGCCAAAAGTCTCCATGCACCCCAGTTTGAGAAGACGCTGTATGAGGCTATGGTGAAGGGAGTCGGGACCTTAGCTCTGGATGCTGCTGACAACAACAAGGTGTTGCAAATACTTGCAAAAGATGAGGACTACGCTGCAGATAACGTAAGACTGTGGTATTGAAAGACCAGTATCCAATATTTAACTTTCTGTCAATATTTAGCTTTTAAAATCATCCATAACAAGGCCCACAAATAGAAATAAAGGTCACATATTCACTGTTCACTCCTGTAAAAATAGTAACAAATTGTATTTATCTGAATATTAATAATTGCATGATTATGTAATAGAGGAATATATTTATCCTAAATTCTCTTCTATTAACATTATGACTCATTAGTCTGTTCAAAATGACAAACCTAATGCACTGACAATCTACAGCCAGGGCCAGCACTGAACTATAACAGTACCAAATTTTGGCCAAGTTCCGTAGCTCAGAAATGACCTTTGTCATAAATTAACCTAAATATAGCCTCCCAGACATCCAATATACAGTAATGCAATGACAGGAAGAAATCACAGAAACAATGTATGTTCATGTCTGTTAAATGTTTTCTGTTGTGCAGGGTATAAATCCTTTTATAGTGTACACAATGACGGGAAGCAATAGCACTGCCTTTACTCTCATGAATGGATTCTTGTACATGTTCACTGAGGTCCCAGAAGGATTCTATGACCTGGAGGTAATGACAATATTTCACATTTTATTTATTTATTTAATTATTTATTTTAACCGTTTGATACATTCATTTACATTTATTTTCTTCAGGTCATGGCAAAAGACATAAACACCTCTGAAACAGCAACAACTCAGCTCAGAGTGGAAGTGGTGCCAGGTAGGGAAAAAATGCTTTGGCAAGCACAAATATGCAGCTTTATGACATTTTAATTTTGCCTCTGCAGCTATAATAAGCAACGCTGAGACGTTTATGAGTCCATTATTATTATTATTAGCTATTATAAGCATTATAAGGTATTTTGGCAATTTTATCTCAGGAGATGTGGCACCAGAAAGAAAATACATTCTGCTTTGTTTCATTCACACGTTTAACACACAAATTCTGCATTTTTAGGCTGAGTTGTTGTTGTTTTTTTTCTCAAGCTGAAAACACTCTGTTCCACCTTGTGATATCATCAAATAGTAATACTGGGAGTGCTCTGCTGTGTTTTTAAATGCCATACACCTTCACTAGAATAATCTGAAATTCCTAAACTTTGAAGCTACAGCTATGACTTGAGGCTCTCTGAACATTCTTAGTTTTCTTGGTGCACCAGTAGACTTTCTGTGGCACTCTCTATTCTAGAGTAAAGATGTTAAAATAGCTGTTAAACTACCACAAGGTAGAACAGAGCATTCTGAGATTTAGACAGCCCAATAATGCAAGATTACTCAAACATGTGTGAATGAAACAAAACATTCTAACATGGCTAAAAGCTCACAGGAGTCCATTTTTAAGTAATATAGAACCTTTAACAAATAATCATGATTCTGAGCCTTCAAAATTGCGAAGCTCACTCACTCAGAGTCTAAGCTTGGATGTGTGCTCTCCTCGCAGAGCCCACCACCACTGTTCCTCCGACCACAATCTCCACAACGCCCACCGAACCAACCAGCAACCCGACCACTCCTGACCAAACATCTAACCCTACCACAGCGGCAACTACTAACGCAGTTACTAGCCCCACCTCAAATCCTACCCCTACCCCCAGTGAAAGCACCAAGACGACCATCATCACACCTGGAGTTAGTGTTCAAACGTCCAACCCTGTTACAACCACTGGAGGCATCACGGGCAGCACAGGTTCCCACTTTTAAGTCTCAAACAACTTTCAGTGCAGTGAAGTCAGATACAGTATGTGGAAAGAACTAGACATTTAAGGGTCGCTTACAACCACAATCACAGTTTTTTTATCACATGACAGTATAGTCACTGTTCAGTAATAGTTGGGAAAAGTTTGCCTCTGCTTTCATACAATGAGAAACACTGCATATTTTAAAGGTACACTGGGTAACTTTTTTGGTGAAAGGTTTGCCATCTGCTTGTCTCCATGGATACATTATGTATTTGTCTGGAATATTCCAATGTCGCCATTAGGCCAAGCTACAGATCAGATCTGTAGAGAGGTCACGCAAAATAGTAATGCATGTTTTTCAAGATATTAAAAAAAACAAACAAAAACATCTTTACTTCAATAAAGCAAGACGTTTAAAGCAATAACATAGAACATTTCAGGCAAAACATTTTGGATCCTCCCTCAGAAAAAGTTACATAGTGCACCTTTAAGTAATATTTATATGGAGATTTAATAGAAATGTAAATAAATGTGAAATATATAGGGACATATAGACTAATTATTAGACTTTAAGTGGGCTGTGGGGCTGTAAGTGACCCTCAAAGCTTCAGGATGCTTAAAGCTTATATAAATTATCTGCAACAATGTATAGCAACCAATCAGGGGCAGCTGCTTCAAGCTACAGCTAATGTTAAATCAAAACTGCTCCGACAAATTATTTCTGTGTACTTATAAACTTATTCAGTTCTTGTTATAACTGTTTTATTTTTCCATGTGGACAATGAAGCCGGTGTGATCAAACCTTCTGGAGACTTCCGGTCAGCAGACATGGCTGCACTGGGAGCTTCTCTAGGCTGTCTCCTGTTCCTCTCCATCATTGTGATCGCCATTCTCGTTGTTAAGCTACGAAAAGGCAACGTGGCTTGGAAGAAGATCAACGAAGCCAGCGCCTTTAGGAGCTCTGTAAGAACAGACTTACTTTAAAATCATTCATTCTTTTCCTACTTTTATTACAAACTGTCATCTCAGTGGGTCAGGAGGCAGTAGGCCTGGGTATCATTAAGAAGTTAGATACGATACATACAGTACCCCGATACATAGGCCACAATACGATACACACCTCGATACAGTGCACTTTCAATTTGATACGATATATATATTTCAAACTGATTGAAAATTAAAATAATGACTAAATCATCACTGTGTGAAAGTCTTTGTTAAACCACTTCTTGTGCAAAGTTCAAATGAAACACACCCCATTTTAATCACCAGAACAGTGAAAATGTCAAATGTCTTGCATAAACGAGTTTCCTTCCTCTAAACAAACAACAAAACACTGTAACAAAATAATTTAGTAAAATATACCAAAAAATACTCTTGGCGATATATCGATACAGAAGCCCACAATATCGACACTGTATCATCACATTACACGATACGATATATAGATATTTCAATATTTTTGCACACCCCTAAGAGGCAGAGTGGTTGTTTTATAACTAGAGTTGGCAGTTCAATCCAGACACTTACACTCTGTTGTACCTGTTGTAATGAGCAAGACACTTCTGCCACCTTGCCTGTTGAATGTGCTGTTTTAAGTGAATGATTTGGTGTAAATTGCAATCCAAGTCGATTCATTACCTTAACCCCTTGTTAAATTGTTTGGCATGAGTAAAGACATCCTGGCTGTTTCCTCATTTATCTTTTTAAAGGTGCACTGTGCCACTGTGACATTTTCATGAAGACAAATATGTGGAGCTACTTTGCCACCCAAAATAAAATAAAATAATACTATGAATGTTCGATTACTTAGAATCTAATATATCACTTTTTTGTTCCTAGCTGGGCCCATCTGGTCAAAAGGAGGGGGTCCAATTTACAAATGAAGCTTTCGAACATGACGATGACGACAAAGACAACAAAGGTCCCTCTGGTGGTGGTTTAGAGACAGACAAACCCCAGCCCAGATCTCTCCCGAGACCCCCTTCACCGATTCAAGATGAGGAAAAAGAGGTGAAGCCCATCCTAACAAAGGACAAATTCAAAGAGGATGGGTACAAGGCAGTTTGGTTCAAGGAGGACATCGACCCTAATGCCAAAGAGGAAGTAGTGATCATCCCGGACAGAGGAGAGGAGGAGGAGGAAGACGAGGATGAGGGAGAGTCAAAGAGATCCAAAGTGATGTTTAATGACGCAGATGTGGACAGTGGACTTGGGGACAAAAATGAGGACTCAGAGGAGGAGAAAACTCTGACTTCCAGTCTGTGAGACAAACAAAACAACTGATTAGACAAATATTACAATCAAGTCAGTATACTTCATTGATCTATAAAGCCCTAGTCCGATTCCATTTGACTGATTTTAAATGAACATACTGACATATAGACCTATCTCTTCTAAAAATTCACACTTCACTGTGATTACTTAAATCATACAGTGGATGCATTAAAAAAAGACACAATCATTCATAAACCATTTATATTATGTTGCATTATGCTGCCAAATTTGGCATTAAAATTTATAACATCTAATGTATCTTTTCTCTTTAAACTGTACCTAAACAAAGTACAAAACTGAAATGTACAGTATAAACTTAAGAAATTAATATGATGGAAGAAGTCAAGGTAATTTTACTAAATGCTTGACACTGAATGTTTTTAATTTGTTGATAAAATACAGCCATTACTGATTTTCTGTACTTATGAAAGTGTAAAAGAGCAAACATGTAATGTGCTCTGGAGTTAATGATTATGTATGCATCTGATGTTTGCTGTGGATTTGTACCAGGGAAACCTAGAGACTGAAGCCAAAAGATAAGTTAGCCATAAAACTTGTCCTCCCAGTTGTAAATATGACGCACAAGATGAAATAAAGCCACCTACAGAATAGCATATATTCACATACCGCATTAGACTGGTTTTGGTGGAAAAAGACCCACTTCTGTTCAATACTGTCTAGTCTAGCAATGGATTATTAATTTTTATATCTACTGAAGACTTACCTTTTTTTTTTTTAATAAAAATGGAGCTGTAAATAACCATGAATTACAATTCCTTCATTCACTTTAGACTGATTTGCACCCCCAACTTTGCAAATACAAATAATAAAGCAGTGGCTTAAAAACATAAAAAAGTTTAATGAACTATACAATTTGAATTCAGAAATGAAAATATTTACAGATGTACATTACAATTCATGTGGTAGACAATTCTCCAAAGAAATGAAATGTCATTTAAGTATTTAATCGTCATCTTCATCATCTACTATGAGAGGTCTGGATCTGTGAACAGAGAAAAGAGTTCATACTAATATTGTGGACAAGTAATGAAAGCCATTTCTAAGACAGTCATGGAAGGGCTTTTCACTGAATCTCAAGTCAGATTTGCATTAAGCATGCCATTTTAGAAATTTAAATTCAAAATACATTACTCAACAATAAATGTCATGTCATTTTGGTCAGGCAGTCATTTAAGATCTGATCATCATACTAGAATTATGGTCAATTATCTGATGGCAGTTCTCAAATCATCAGTTTTGAAAGTGGACAATTTTGTTGAAACCCACTTTCTATGCTATGGCATTTGTATTTTTCAAAATAAACTTCATTCACAATAACTTCAAAACTGTAGCATAATATGGAATTATAAATATTAAACATTCCATTAGACAAATTAACAAGTTGATTTTAAATAGAGTTAATTATACATTACATATTGTTGACTAGTAAAACAAATACTCTAAAACAGCTGCTGGCATAAAGATTTTATCTTGTAATCTTGTGAACATACTTCCTGCTGGCTTTGGACATCCCGCTGCCTCCCGCTTCCTCCTCATCCTCCACAGAAGGCTGTAGGTTCTCCTTCTCAGGTTTCCGAGGCGGTCCTCCAAAGAAGTCTCCGATGCCCTTCTGCCACACAGGTGTGGGCCGGGGGCACACTGGGTTACCACCTGCATATTTGTTCTTTGCTGCAAACAAATGATCAAAGTGTTAAAGTGATACTTCATGAAAATACATTTTTAATGTGTGAGTAAATTCTATATGTAGGTGGGCAAATGTGCTGACCAGGTGTGGAGCACCCGCTGCTGGGAGAGGCAGAGTTGGAAGAACTGGTACCAAGGGACTTCCGGGGCGCAGATGCTGCCACAGCTATAAAATAAAAGTTTGTATACTGTTGTAATAAATTTAAATAAATTGAATATACAGAAAACATTGCTCACAGATAAATTATAGGATTTCCCTTAGGCATTACCCTTTTAGAACAATGTACATGGGGTTGGGAAACATATTGGCCCTCTGTACACATGAAAAAGTATAGTTAAATCCTAGAAGGAGAATGACATAACGCACGCAAAATTTTACCTTGACAATAAATCTTAGCAAACCCGAGGACCTTTAAAAATGACTCACCACAAAGCGGCGCTAGAATCTGGCGCCAGTTCAGAAAAGAACAGAGTCAAAAATAGCATTTTTCGCTACTTAAAACTACAACAGCGCTAACATAGCTTATTATTCGCCTAAGATTCTTAAACTATATAAACTTATGTTTAAGACAATGGAGCCCTTTTGCCGCTGGTACTGAAAACCCGCCAGCTCGTAGTCATTTGGCGGGAGACTGGTGTTGTAAAAAGAAAACACGGACTAAGACTGTCATTTATTCACGACGACATTGATGTTCGAATCCACAAACCAGACAGTCAAACTATTACTGACAAAACTGTACGGGGAAAACATTATCCAAATTACGCGCAGAGTGTGCGCGCCGCAATAAACCCAAAGTCCATAAACAACGTCAAAGCACAAAGCAAAAACGGCACCAGAGCAAAACAAACGTTCACTGCACAAATACAGTTTAGCAGTACCTTTCCTGTAAGTCCCTGGGACGCTGTCAGCTTTGGTTCGGACCATTTTGTGGCGCTGAGTGCAGGTGTAGCGCTGCTGAATGTGCTGAAGTGAGTGAGGAAGAAGTGGTCCCGCCTGCGTTTAAAAAGATCCGCGGGAACCGCTTCTTCTGCGCCAAAATGTGCTCTCACACTCACTACTCAGCAGCGCCCTCTGTAGGCGAAACGAGAGACTGAGTTACTGTTACATTTATGAGAAACCATGGAAAACACTCAAGTTTTCTCTACTTTACTTTAAAATGAGTCAAGCTACTGTAAAAGTTTCTTTTCAGTTGCTTTGTAGAATTCATATGCGCATGGTCACCACGTGCAAGACACATGGTAGAATAATGCTTTATTAATTTTTTACATAATTTAGTAATCATATTATATTATTTAATTATCTAAGCATCTATATGTAATCTGTGGTCTGTGACCTAGCAGGTGTCTCCTGACTGGTTTTAAGTCAAGTAGCACATTATTACTAATAAGCAAATTATTGAGCAAAAATGTTATTTTCATATTTCATAACAACCACTGGGAATCACACTAGGGTGGCATTGTAAAGTTTAAACCTTATTCAAATCATGTATACATAATTTCAATCATGTATACATCATTTAAATTAATTAAATTTCATGTTAAAACATTTAATAAACTACATTATTTTCTGTTTTCATCATTGTCATAATACAGCACAGGAGTTGTAATACAACGTTACAACTCCTGTGCTGACGGTGGAGACAAATCACACCACTGAACGCCGTTTCCGTCGAAGCAGAGCAGTTTGAGCGGAGGATCACTTAAGTAGAAACACATAAAAGCACTTTGTGATTTTATTTATAGATTAAAAGAGGTAAGACACTCTTTTTCACACGTTTTGCAAATATGATAAAGTATAAGTTACTTAATAACGAGTTGTCCTATGTTTCTTCCTGCTTATTGTACCATGGCTTTTGTAGGCTAACTATTTTGGGACGTAAACCTCAGCGCCTTTTGGTTAGCTTTAGTTCTATAGTTTGATTTCTTAATTTCTTTACACCTAATATGATATTTCAGCCATTTTACACGAGTTTGTATTGTGTTTTGAAACTTGATCTCATTCATTGCTGTGCTTATAATAGTTGTAAACACGGTGTAAAGTTGCTGTTGGTCCAACTTAAAGCATTTTTATGAGACATTGCAAACTGTTTTCTTGATCAACAAGTAATGAGACATTACAAATATATTTGCTATTTATTTACTGGCATAACTGAAAGGTTTTTGGGGCAGTTCCATCTGATTTCATGTAATTTTTATGTCATTTTACTTTTGTTTATTGCATTTTGTGAAGGGGAAAAATATAGCTTGAAATATGTGAAACTGAGAAACAGATGCTTGGCACAAAAACCTTCAGTGGCTCTCAAACATTTCACATAAAATTCAACCAAAGACAAGATTTGGTTTACCACCAGACCTAATCTCTATAATCTATAACAGAACTACTCCAGGTCTAATCTAGGACTAAACCAGGTCTAAAAGTAGACTACATTATTTCCACTGTAATCCTAAACAAGAAAATATCCAAAGGAGGACAAAAAAGTGGATCAAATGAATCTTAAATTAGGCAAATCTTTTTTAACCCTACTCACTGAACCCCAACCCGCTCACGGTCAACCTATGTCGCACTGCCCTTACCCCCGGTGGTCAGCCATTGTCGTCCCAGGTTCCTCGTCAGGTTCCTCGTTGTTCTTCCACCTTGTCTGGTATTCATCGTACCTTCTCACTGCGGCATAGGACCACTCCTGACACCAAATGCGACATAGGTTGACCATTGGGGTTCAGTGAGTAAGGTTAAAAAATCCAGACAAAGACGTGAAGTAGTGGTCCACCATTTACTTTTTGTTTTCAATCATTACAAAAACGTGCAGGGTGCAAAATGGAGGCAGGCAGCAGTTTCCTCTCCAGCAGCAGAACACAGACTGATGTGAGGTGCCTTTTATGCTGGTCTGACTGATTGGATAAAACTACTATAGCTAAAACAGGGATGGTAAAATGATCATTATCGTAAAATCTTGACATAATCTTCCAAAAAATAAACCAAAAACCAAATGACTATTAAACCAAAAACTATTAACTATTAAAATAACTATAATTCTTTACTTCAGTTGTCGAGATGGAAGACGTGATGCGATTGGTTTCGACGGGTGACTGTGTGAAAATATGGGATGCGGTTTCTATGGCAACACTGGAGCAGTTCAACCCCCACAGCAGCAGCCATCCCATCGCTCAGGCCTGCTGGAGCTCCAACAGTATCCTTACTACTATAAACATTTAGAGTAATGCTTTTGTCATTACACCTCAGCTGGATTCAGGTGATATTGTAACATTAACCCATAGTTTAAAGTCTAGTTGGAGGGTATTTTTAACATAATTTCGTTTGCTGTTAAACTACAAAATGCATCTGTCATCATTTGGCTTATAGTTAAAATCTCTTGTTGCACTATGACACATGAGTGAAATTATCAGATTAAAACTACTGCAACACCTCACTCTTTCTTGGTCTAAAATTGCTTGTGGAATCCATAAAAGCCTTGACTGTGTTTTCAGATCAGTACTTGGTCAGCGCCAGTAGCATTGGGGACAAACTGGTTGTGTCAAGCCTCAAATCATCTCCTGTCCCAGTGGTGGAGCTTGCAGAAGGGGTAGGGGCACACCACTAAGTCTAAATCAAAACAAACACATCAGACTTGACTAACTGTATCAGTTCACTGTACAAATAATAAATAATAATAATAAATTACAATTAGGGTGTCCAAAGTCATTACAGCGTAGGCTATTGTTACTTTTCCAAAATGTAGGTAAATCTTATAATGTTTTCCAATTTTGTTGCAGAAAAAGCAGACTCGGGTGTGTCTTAGCTCGTCCTCACAGTTTGTGGTGAGTGGAGGGCTGGACTGCTGCATTCATATCTGGGATCTGAAAACCAAACGGCTGCATCGCACACTGGAGGTATGTGAAATTAGTTAATTAAATAGATCAATAATGCTAATAGTTATTTTTCCCCTTAGGATCATAAAGAGGAGGTGACTTGTGTTTCATTTAATGCCAATGACAGCCACATTGCATCCGGCTCGACCAGTGGTGACCTAATCCTGCATAGCCTCATCACGAATGTCTCCAGCAAACCATTTGGCCATGGCAGCAACCAGGTACAACTCCTTCCCATGAACCTTGCTGAACATCTGGTAAAAGGTCTCTGGATACGGCACTGCAGTCAGCCAGTGCTGCTCACAGGATCAAAATGCCGATGAAGGATTTCCCTATAGGGACAATCATGTATACCTAAACCTTATTTGAGAAGATACTGAAAATTTAACTGTCAAACTAGTACAAGAATCACATGCATTTACCACATCTGTCAATCTCTGAATTAAGGGTTGTCAGTTTTTATACATACTAACTCAAAGAAGGCATATGTTATTACATTATCTAAATAATTATATCTTAACTTTAAGCTAAATTGGCTTTTGATTTGATTTCACTTAAAGCTGAGATGTCTGACTTTTTGTGTGTGAGTTAGAGATGCGCGGATTGCGCTTACAACCGTGGACTCCGCGGCTAAACTGCGGGTTGGGCGGATGATGTGACGAAAAATAATATTTTAATTAAATGTGGGCGGGTGGCGGATTCACTTCTCAAATAAAAAACTCTGAACTCGGAGCAAATGGGGGGAGACCGAGCGGATGACGGGCGGGTGCAGTTTTGTGATCCGGTTGCGGATGAAAAAGTAGCCCATCCGCGCATCTCTAGTGTGAGTAAATTTGATCTTTTCGCCAAAAAGTATATCGCAAAATGAGAAACCTCTGCACTGTTTATTTCTTGTCAACAAGGGTGTAAACACCAAAATCAGCATTCTGACTGGCTGAGCTTTTATGGTCCACCATAGTTGCACTTCACTGTCTGAAGAAAGCTGTTCTAAAGCTGTGCACCCAATTTTAATGGTGTGCTAAAGGGTTTGTGAGAGCTATGAACAAGTTAAGACAGATTTAAATACCTATTTCCTCCTTCCTTTTGCGGTGTGAAAATCAGGTATTCAAGCATTAAGCCAGTATATACTATGATTATAATTAACTAGGGCTGCAAGAATAATTATGATGGAATCAAAACTGCAATTTGAATGGACATAATTAGCAAATGCTACAAGTACCAGGATTTCCTTCACAAACAAAATATCCTATTTTATTTTGTATAAAAACTGCTAACCCAGTAGTTTAGATCTATACAAACATCTTCATTCTATATGTGGTTATGTGTTGGTGTATCAATTAATGTATTAGTCTTTTGTCAATACTATTCTTAAAAAATAAATCACAAGTCTATTCGCAATGCCTCTCAGAAAACACGCAATTAGATATTTTTCCCAAATCATGCAGCTAGGCCTGTCATGATAATTACTATTGTTATTTATTTTTTGCTCCTCATGATTTTCTACAGTATTGTATGTTTAGAATCGTTTTTTGGGGATAATGTTGTTTATGGTTTGGTTTCAGTATTATCGTTTATTGTCTACATTTACTACATTTACTTTATCGTGACAGGCCTGCGTGTAGCCCTTTAATTCACTTTTGTGTCTGTAGCCCATCCATGACCTGCGGCTGTCCATGCTGAGGCGCTCGTTGCTAGGCAGTGTGTCCGACAGCGGCGCGGTGGTTCTGTGGGACTCCAACACTCAGAAGGAGATCCATGTTTTTGAAAGTGCTCACAAGGCTCCAGGCTCGGGACTGTCCTTCTCTCCGGCCTCTGAGCTGGTGGTCAGTGTGGGCCTGGACAAGAAGATCGTCTGTTATGACACAGCCAGTAAAATGTACAGCCTTTACTACATACCATATACACATTATTAAGATATTCTCAAAATGTGCTGTATTGTAGCAAAGAAAGAATGTTGTATTTGAAGACCAGAAATGATCTATTAACTTATTGTTACAAATTCTTTTAAAGCTTCAGTAGGTACCATTTTAACCAAAAACTAGAAAGTAAAAGAAGAGCATGTTTTGTTTTGTTTTGTTTTTTCTCCATAGGGAATGTTCCGAAGTTACTTTATTTCTGAAATCATGCAGATTTGCCATCTTCATATTGTTATTGTGTTAACTTTTGCACTACTTTCATTTGATCACTTTCAGGACAGTAGCCTAAGAGATTTTGTTTGTCAGAATTACTATCATACAAATCATACATTTGTATCATAACCCTGTGTATGTCCTCAGTGTGGTGCGTTCCATTCGGGTGGACAGTCCCCTCACAGCTGTGGACTTCACTTTAGATGGGACCGGTTTAGTTGTGGGATCTACTCAAGGAAAGATCTATCAGTATGACCTGAGGAACTCTAGTGCTCCCACCAAGGTCACAGCGGCACACAAGACCTCCGTCACCAGCCTGCGTTTTCAGAGTGGCGTCAGACAAAAGGTGGTCAACTATTATTTTCATATCTAAGAAAACAAGTAATGATCTTGCTTTCTTGTAATATGTTTAAACATTGTTAGAGTGGTCCTTTGAAACTAGTTTTGTATGTGTGTTCTCAGTCGAGTAAAACCAGCTCAGCTAAGGTGAGCAGCAGTAAAAAGTCCTCCTCCAAACTGTCGAGCAGCAATCACCCAGAGCCCTCCCCACAGAGAGAGCTCACCACAGGTACTTCTCATTTTATTATGTCGATGTGTTTGATTTCCATTAACTAATATCATTAGAGGCTCACAGTATTATGGGCTTCACACTACTATATGCACTTGTAAGCCTCTCTTAGATGAGTTGTATGATTTGTTGCATGGAGCTGTGGGAATTAGATGCTTCACTATTATCCTGTCTAGATTTTTAAATGATGGTTAACAAAAAAGGTCCATCTGGGCATTTCTGGAAAATAAGCAGCATATTTTTTGTACTGTTGATTTACTGCCATGATACTGCAGTAGTGTTTGAATATTGTTTCATTTAATTTAATCATACAAATGGAGCTGTGTTGTGTGATCAGTAGGTGGCGCTGCAAAGGACCCCATATCCAGAGAAGCAGAAGGACAACAGACTCCACAGTCGTTGCCTGTCACAGAAATGTTCAATAACATTGGTAGAAACAGTCTGGACATTTTCTCTCCAGCTCGAGAAGGTTAGTTCTACTAGAGGTGGGTTACGTGTTGAAATATGAATTACATTTGTTGTTTTGAAGATATGCTGGTGGCTAAAATAAAATATCAAGTTTATAATGAGGAAAATCACTTAAAAAGATGAAAAGAATAAAATAAAATTTAAAAAAATGAAACTTGCAGTGTTCCAAATAAGAACATAAAGACAATTCTTCCTTGTCATTGTTATGTGTAGATTCTCGGACTCTGGGAGTAAATGGAGACACACCTCTTGGAAGGACCAATGGTATATAGCTATACAACAGACATTTAAAACTGAGACTGTATACAGACCATTGCTTTTCTAACCAATTTATTCTTGTGATTTGACAGTGACCAATTTTGAGATGCTTTCCAAAGAAGGCGAGGGCCAGAAGGTCAGGGGCCGGGCGAGTTTGGACATCTTCTCCCCAGTGCGAGAAGGTTAGTGCTGAGTTGGTTTCTTTGAACAACTAAAGGATTATTAAATATAAGAAATACCTAAAATTAGTAGTGCAGACAGTAGTTCTTAGGGAGTTGGTGAAAGTGCAATAAATATAGACTATTGTTTATAGATCTGCATTCTGGCTCCAACTCATTTCGTAAAACCCCTTTGGGAACGCCCGTGGGCTCATCACAGGTCGGGACCCCTCTGATGGCATCAGCTGGTCGGTACAACCCTCTGCACAACACCTTCATGACGCCTCCCCCTATCAAAGAAGAGGAACTGACCCATAATGCACCTGACCTCAAAGAATCCAAGAAGGTGAGAGCAAAGGTTTGATTGTCAAAACCCTTTTTTTGTCAGTCAACTTACTTTTGTTTAGGTTATAAAAAAAAAAAGTTCATTGTATTTATTACTTTAGAAAAATTGCCTTTTAAATGTTTGCTAAGTAAAAAATAGTTTTGTCCCAGTACAGATATATTGTAAGCGGTTCTTTGGATCAAACTATAAAGTGTTTTTATCCACCACAAAGTTAGCATGGTATTTGTAGAATTCATTAGAATTCATAAACTCTTCTCAGTTTGTATTTGGGATGCTAGGAATGCTTTAGTGAGGAATACATTTGTTAGTTAATTATGTTTTTCTTGTTTTTCAATTAAATCATGCATGAGGCTACACTAAAGGAAGAATCTCCATTATGAAAAACAGAACAAAATCAAATTAGTTAAATCATCCCTCAAAATGTCATAAAACTATAACACTAAATATAACGGCACATCTGGCATCGACATCACTGCTTCTATATTTAATTTCACAGTTTGACAAAGGCAGTGCTTCGAGTTTAGAGACAGAAGCTCAGACCACACCCACTTCCTTGACGCAACCGACCAATCACAGCGAACAGCCAAAGTCCACCTTTTTCACCCCGGAGGCCAATTGGAGGAGGGGGGACAGCGTTCAGACTCAACTCACCTATGGCTCACCTGTCCAACCAGAAACTCAAACCACAACCACAGCTGCTGCAGCAGGTAAATTAGAGACTGCAGACAACATGGAAAGGGTCGAATGAGACGGCAAATTCAACTAAGATTTTATGGATAAAAATACATTACATTTTAGCATATGTTACAACTATGTATTCTTGACAGCTGTAGTTATAACTAATTTGATCTACTACTAGCTAATCTATTTGGAGCCCAAACACTGATAAATTGTGCAGTTCTTAATGTTTTTTGTCATATTGCTCAGCCAAACACCTACCGGAAATTTTAATCCATTAAATTTTTATGTGATTTCATAATGTCCTATTAAAAACAGTTTATTTATATTCTAATCTATATAACTTCTCCTGTAATACAATAGACTCTTAATCATTGCCATTTAACAGAGAAAAAAAACAAAAACATTTCTTTTAGCACTTTGATTTTACTGCCACAGGATTGGCTGTAGACCTCAATAAAAAAAAAGAGCCATTCATGTCCTTGACAATTATAAATTACATAATCTCAGTCTTGATTAAAATATGAGTTTTTGCACAGCCCTAGTTATACAATTCTTTTAATTTCAGTTATTATATATTTCAGTATTTCTGTCATTGCCATTTAGCAATCATTTTGTTTGTAGGCCCTGCTCTGTCTGCTGCCATGTCTTCAACTTTGACCCAAAACATTGCAGAAACGGCAAGTCAAAATGGTGCTCCATTCACTTCACTTCAAATGCACTTTATTCAAAATATGATCCATGAGACACTGGAGGACTTCAGGTGTGTTCTTTCATCATAAAAATATATTCCAGCTGTTGCTATATTGTATAAAGCTATAGTCTTTGAATTTGCTGCCTCCTACAGAGACGCATGCCACAAAGATATCATCAACCTTCAAGTCGAGATGGTTCGTCAGTTTTGTATCCAACTGGTAACTTTCACACTCATACACAGCAAATTTTCCATTATTATGAGAACTTCTATGCATTACCAAATGTCTTTGTAATTTCTAGAATGAAATCCACAATTTGATTGAGAACTACTCTGTGAATGAGGCTTTGGTTGAAGAGGTTCAAAAACTCAAGGAAGAAAACCAGAAACTGCGTTCCAATTACTGAGCAAGAATTACTGTACAATCCTGAACCATCAAACTGGAACAGTAGACACAAGAGACTGCTCTAACAAAACTGCCTAATCTTCAACTACATGTTGAGAGAACAAAAACATTTGATAGAATTCGTAAAGGGTCATATTTCTAGTGGTTATTCAACTATTGTGTGCTGCACTGGTGATTAAGGGGGTTGTACTGTTCCCTTACAATGAATATTACTGTAGCTCCTTTACAGCTGCCATTGCCTTAAGTGCCTACTGTTATTTTTACAGGGCTTTTAAACACAATTGTGAGCTTATGAATTTACTGAAATGAGACTGAAAGGTTTGAGGAAATGGTTTGCACTTTTGGAGAAACACTGTGTGATTGTTGTTTTGAATAGCTGTATCATGTACTTATTATGTAATTATTTGTGTAATAAAAAGAAATGACAAATGTTGATATTCTTTCTTTTAGTGATGTATGTAATTAGATTATTAGTGCAAGATTTAGAGAATATTCTTTTTAAAGGTATTAAATAAGTACTGAACATGCCCGGACATTTATTTTTTCCCCGACATTAACCTTTAGTATGTCAATATAAAATGAAAAAATTCTCTTGCTATTAATAGTTAGTGGCGTACCTACTGTTGTACGCGTCGTACGTGCGCACGGATCTGGAGCAGAAATATAATTCTCTTGGTTTGTGCGCTCTTTGGCTGTTTACCCCATAGAACAGCTGTGCTAATTCTTTACGGGACACAAAGCGAAGAGCCTTCATCAACCAACTCTAGATTTTACCATTACTAGCGCCTACTTTGCAGATATTTTTGCGACATTTAACAATTCATTATTTACTATCTTAAATGTAGTTTTTAGTGATTAGCATTTGTTGGCTAGCTAGCTAACACAGCAGGTGACTGAACTAAATGCTCTTCGGGTCATCGCCTAAAGTCCACCAAACAGGTAAGAACATAGTGTTACATTCAATTTCGCATCATATGGCGCTTTAATTGAGACTTTATTGTTAAGCAAACTTGTGTGCCCGAATTGTAATGTAATTTTAATACCATGTCTGATAGAAAATCTCACTTGACTAACACTTAAGTCACTTGAGTAACAGTGCTGATCAGTGTCATCAAGTCTCCTATCATGAGTAGTAGTAGAAGCATAAGCCAGAAATATATTTCCTATGATACACACATTAGTTATTAATTTGTAGACCGTAACAGTGACCACAGATCGTTATGTAGATTCCATTATCACAGCTGACCTATCTTTTTTTTAAATAATAATCATACTTTTATTACTATTGTTGCTCCTTGAACTTGACTTAAGTTTTTGTCTTTACTTTCAGCCCTAAAAATTTCTTCTGGGACAATGGCAAACCCACTAAGACCTGAAGTGGTTCGGCTTTATAAAAATGTGAGTTTCTTTGTGATGTGATAATTCTCATGTCAATTTACATTACATTTTTTAAATCTGTGAGAATGAAAAAAATCTGTATTATCAAAATAATATTGTCTTTTCCTCTTCTTTAAGCTGTTGTACCTTGGCCGGGAGTATCCCAAAGGTGGAGACTACTTCAGGGACCGTCTAAGAGCAGCGTTTGCCAAAAATAAGTCGGTCCAGGACCCAGAGAAGATCAAGGAGCTGATTGCAAGAGGAGAGTATGTGATTCGCGAGCTGGAGGCACTATACTATCTGAGGAAATACAGAGCCATGAAACAACGATATTACAAGGACAGCTAATTTACCTAAACAAAGACTTGTGCATATGAGCCACTACTAACAAATGTTGGGATAAATGTTAAATTAGGAACAAATCAACAATAGAATTACATTGTTATATTGTGAGTCAAAACATGATTAACCACAATTGAGTCCCTAAATGAACTATATACAACTATTACTATGGGATTTGCAATTTGGTTTTAACCACAAAGCATTTTCAACACTAAAAAAATTACAGCTAAGACATGACATACATTTATTACTCATTGCAAGAACTACTGAGCAAATAGCCATGTCTTGCGAGAAAAGTGCCTTAGCATTGAAGCAATAGAATACCATGTAAAACACATACATTTTGTCAGAAGATTGTACCGCTATTTGAGAATTCCTCCTCAAAAGAAAGGTAACAACTAATAGCCTCAGTGTCCACCGTAATATAACATTTACTTAACAAATACTGTATAACTTTTAAGATCTTATTTATAGGTACCTCAAAATAGATATTTAAAGAATGAGATACATTCAGTGCTTTAGCTTTCACAAAGATTATGCAAACACACTGTACAAAAACAAAAGTTTATTTAACTTTTCTCTATAAAAGACAGGAAGGGGAATGCCTATGAACTCCTGAGATGGATATATGGAAAATAAAGCCGTAATGAAACACACTGAATTTTATTGAGGTCTTGTGGTCTGAATGGGAAACATTTAAATATATATAAAAGTTGAACGGAGATCAGAGGTCAATGGTTGTTTGGTTCCAGTGAAGCACCGTCTGCGAGATTGGCTCGACAGATGGGACATGTAGTGTTGTCCTGCAAGAGAAAATCAAATATATATATATATATACATAAATCCATTAAAATGTGTTACAAGATTTTCCAGCTTATTGCTGTCACATTAAAGTATTATGCATTTGTAATAGAAGCATTAACAGCTCACAAAAGCATTTGGCATGAACTAATAGGTGCATTGTCTACCTTCAAAACAATTGTAAAAAAAAAAAAAAAAGTGAGATTTTAGCACTTTTGTGGTTAATTTTATTGTTTCTTTATGAATGTGCTATACTATACAAATATCTTGGTTGAGGTTCAACCACGATATCAGTAGGCACATTTTAGAACAAAATTCATCCACCTCTTATTATTTTGTTTTGTTATTTTGAAGGAGAACCTTGTGTTTTGTGCTTGAATTAATACATAATAGCTTATTGAACAACATGAGGAAAAATGTCTTAGTTTACCTTCAGCCACCTGTCGATGCACTGAACGTGGTAATCATGGAAACAGGGCAGCATCCTTAGCTTCTCTCCATCAGTGTAGTCACAGAAGCAAATCTGGCATCTACACACCAAAAATATTGACAAATCTTAATACTGAACATTAAAGTCTAAAACACAAACTAGTTTATCAGAGCTCACTGTGTGTTGCCAGCTGCACTTGTAGACTGGAATTTTTTTGTTGGAAACCTGTGGATTTCTCTCCGACTGAGTTTCTTCGACACAACTGCCCCCTGCCGCTCCTCAAACGCCAACAGAGCCTACAGAGAAATGGTAAATTGTATCTCATTAACTACCGGTAGCTACAAAAACACCACTTTCTCAATGTTTAATTTAAGTACAATAGTCTGTCCACCTCTCAATGCAAGAACATTTAAGACAACTACTAGGTACAAAATTAACAAAAATCATTCTGCACTTCACCCTCACCTCATAATCATTTCCCAGTTCAATGTCTGAAACGTTGCGCGTTGCATTTCTCCTCCGACCTCTCGTTTGTCCACGTCTTGTGCCTGGACCAAGGAAATCTGTGATAAGAATTTAGCTTTTTCATGTGTACAAACACACATACATACAAAATGTACAAATGTATTTGGACACGAAAACTTGTAAAACACTGACCTTCTTCATACCCTGAGACAGCAGCCAGGAGCCGAGGCATCCAACTCTGCTCCAGATATGGATTAAACTGATTAAAATGGAGAAAAAATAAAGCTTCTTATTTTTTAAAAGATGCACTAATTTACTTATGTGGTGGAATATCCACAACCCCTGTGTCTGCATAGAATTTTTTTTATACATAATAATAATAATAATCATCATCATCATCATCATGTCTATGGATACGAGCAGATGTCAGACAATCTTCTAGAAAACTTATGTAGTAAATTTTAAGCAAAGTAAATATGTATTTATAATTTTCTGAGAATATATTACATTGGATAATGTTGCTTTTGATATTGTTTTTTTCAATGCATTATATCAAACTGTAATGAATCCTAATATTTATACGACATAAGACAGAAAACATTACATTTTTTCCAACTGAACAAAATCTATCTATAGTCTCACCATGTGGCTGTGAGGTGGTGGGTTTATGTGGAAGTGATGGTGATGGTGACCCCTGTGCGTCTCGGCCTGTTCACTGTCAAACTGAGCCTGTCATAAAACAATCACAGTGAGGACAGGTAGGCTCATACTATTTTTTTCCAATGTGACGAACCTGGATGGTTACATACAGTGATATGATTCAGTTACATACCTTCTTCCTACCTACTCTCTCCCATTACCTCCCTGAAGGCAATAAAAAAACTACTAAAAGTGCACTTACTGAAGGTAGAAGTAGATAGTCATTTTTAAATTAATATTTAGTTCACAGTGAATTTACCTTTAACACAGAAATACAATCTGCTAAACTAAAACAGGAGTGTTTGTAAAGGATTTATATACACAAAACAAGACCCCATGGAGACAGAAGAAAAATTGTCAAATGTTTTGTTATTATAATGCAAGCTAGACTATTAATGTAATGTCTCTAAACTTGTATTTCAATGGTCACCTGTAGACTTCGAGCTAAAGCCTCATCTTCCTCCATCTGTGCCGTACGAACCACAGCCTCCTCGTCCTCATCACTGATCACGATCTCCTCCACCGCTGACACAGAATATAAACATAAGCATTTCACAACAGCAATCTGCCCAGTCCATTACTCATGTGCCCTGTCTCCCACTGAAATTTCGTCCCCCCTTCTGTGTTGGTATCTTGAGTATAATATTGTATTTTTAAGTCTGGCTTGAACATTATTTGGACTTTACACTCTTCAGTTTTGGGCTATTGTTTTCTTTTTGAGTGTCGATATTAATTTAATATATTACTGCTACAACATAATATACTGTCATGTTTAGTAACTGAACATGAAAATATTTGCTTCATAGCATCAAAATCCACTATTACAAATTAATTAGATAAAGTAAACATTTTTTCTTTCCACATGGCATCCACAATCCTCACCTGCTGCAGTCGGTATTTCCTCGCCATTCAGCCATCGTCTCTCCTCGTCCGTGAGGAAGGACAGTGACCCAGGGCTGGACGGTCTCTGCATTAGGGGAGAAGGCTGCGTAAAAGCATAAACGGGAATAACATCTTCTGTGGATTCTGTCGAGGTTGAAGCCCCATCCCGTTCATAGGCAGGGTTTAAGTAAGACAAAGAGGACGAAGAGGAGGCTGAGGAAGAGGCAGAAGAAGATGAAGATGATGAAGAGGAGGAGGAGGAGGAGGAAGAAGAAGAAGAGGAGGAGGAGGAGGAGGAGGAAGTGCTGGGATGGGGAGATTCCAGCCAACTCTCCAAAGGAAATTCTTCGACTGATGGAGCAGAGAAAACCCCATGACTTGAGTCCGCTTTGGAGTCGATCAATTTCCGTCGTTTGGTTCGGCGAGACGAGCCCCGGGTGAGTTCAGCGAGTCTAGATGAGCTGCTGACAGTAGCCTGGACAATGGAAGTACCAAATATAAAACCACACCATAATTTATAGTACACATGTGCAACAAGTTAAATTCTGGTTATACACAAAAGTTTAGTTTAGTCTTTAATTAAAGGGACAATGTATAGAAACAGCCTCATAAAAACCCACCAGGCTATATTCAAATAACCATCAGTGGGAAAAAATAGTTAAGTATTTTTGATTATATCCATGCAAAGATATAAGCTGATTTTTTTTCTCTATTTTTAACAGAATCACTGAACATCATGAGCCGCTGACAACAAAACATGGTTCAAAACGGGAAGAGAGGAAATTAAATAAATTGAAGTTACTTGTAATATTTCAAATTAAACTATAACAACAGTTTATTAATAATATATATAAGACTGAATGTGGTTCAGCCATATTTAAACAATGTGCTTAAAGACCCATGTCTAATCATATATAATTTATTGAACTTACAGTATTAGAATGTACATCCCGGCTGTTGCGTGCTCTTCTCCGTTTTCCAAGTTGAGGGCTGTAAAAAATTACAAATTTAAACGTTTTTTTTTGTGTGTGTAGTTTACAACTGCATAGAGACAATGAACATGTCTTTGCAATCTTCACTCTGGAGCATAGACTGTATTAAGAATACATTATTATAAGTTAGATAGATTATTATATATACAGTCTAAAACCCATGATTCCACCTTGAGAGTCAACATATCAGGCAGGTACTTACAAAACTTTAGTTAATTTAGATCCTAATTTACAGGACCAACCTGGCCACCCGGGCACAGCAGATGTACATTTACTATTCGTAAAATCTATAATAACCATTCCACCTCGCGTCGTACCTGGGAGTATCCGGGACGATGATGGACATGTCGGAGCAAAGCAGATCTGCCGGGTCCAACAGACAGCCTCGGTTCAACCCAGGGCTTTCAGGGTCAGAACTGTCTCCATACGCATCCGCCATGTCTTCTCCGTCTTAAAACAGCCTTTTAGCAGACAGTATCCAATCTCATCTCACCCGTCAGTCTATAACAAACAATCCATTAGCAGATCCAGAATATGAATCAAAATGAAGTTTTTTGGCGGCTTTAGTGTAACGTTAGCTTAGTTGTTTATCAATCACCTCAGAGCGTTAGTGCTGGTCTTGGGCTCTTTCGTAACACTTTTTAACAGATTTTAACTAATAAATCAAAACTGAACTGGCCCAATCAGCATTTATTCACAACATGCGGACTAACAGCCGATACAGTGCAGAAAAGGCGTGTTCAGCGATAAATGTACCAATTTTTAGAACTCCGTCCTGGCTACCCACCGCCACAGTGAACCGACCAACAACAGAAATTTACAGACGTGAGTTCCGGTTTGACAACAATGACAGAAAAAAAATGGGGTTATTGTTGGTTACAGTTTTCAAAATTCAATATCAGTTTATTTACTTTCTGCACCGAACAACTGGATGGTTTTATCTGAAGTATGATTGTTGACTTTTTATACCCACGAGGAAAGACCGGAAAGACTCATTACGTTTGTTTCCAGACGAGTAAATTTTTAGACGGACCAAAATACAAAATTCTGATTGGATAATATACCCGAAACAAAGCATCTGATTGGCTAATTTGGCGTTTGGCGTTTGCCTGGAGGAGTTGATTTCGGACCACAGACAAAAACACGCTTCAAAATGTGATGTACAAGAAATTTTGGACTTTTTCAGCTTTAAAGCTATTATTTGTTAAAAAACCTAGGCCATAATGGCAACGTTGGTCCTTGATAATGGAGCCTACACTGCTAAAATCGGGTACAGCCAGGAAAAAGTGAGGTGAGTTTATCCCAGCTAAGTAGCTAAGTTCAATGAATGAATAGCAGATTTATTACACGTATGCTATAATCAAGTTTAAATACTGCGCAGTTTAATTTTACTGAATTTATTTAGTATGGATCAAAACTACTATATTACAACATAATTACGTTCATCGGGCAGTAATTCTAAGTTGACTTTTAATAATTTGACATATTTCCTCCTGAATTGTCTTTTTAAAAAACATTGTGTTATCTTTTATTACTCACTAAAACATATTCAAATGTTTATTTGTAATTTTTTTTTTTTTTCAGTGTGATACCTAACTGCCAATTTCGCTCCAAAACCTCAAGACTGAAGACATTTACTGCAAACCAACTGGATGAAATCAAGGATCCCTCTGGACTCTTCTATATTCTTCCCTTTCAGAAAGTGAGTGTGCAGTAAAAATAGGCTTTTGCTAATAATGTTAAGCTACTTTACCAGTCTCTCTCTACGGTGTCAGGGCTATCTGGTGAACTGGGATGTCCAGAGGAAAGTATGGGATCATCTTTTTGGGAAAGAAATGTTCAAGGTGAGTTTAATAAATAAATATTAAATGTAATTAAAGCCGCGCGCGGCGATGGTGGGTGGCCACAAAGGTAAGAAACCGACGAAAAACAATACCCCTCGCCCCTAACTTTGTTAGTGGCGAGGGCCAATTACAATCTATGAAATGATTTCGCTGTCTGAACAACGAAAAGTCACAATCATTTTTGCTAGGGTTTTATACTGTAAAGAACCCATGAAGTCTTGTTAGAATACAATTTTTAAAACTGCAGTTGAATCTGGTGCATATGTGTGTCTGTTTTCAGGTGGATTTTGCAGACACCAGCATTATTATCACTGAGCCATACTTCAACTTCACGTCAATCCAGGAGTCGATGAATGAGATCCTGTTTGAGGAATATCAGTTTCAATCAGTTCTGCGGACAAATGGTGAGTTTTTTGAGACATTGGATATATTTACATTGACAGTAAAAATCTGGAAAAAAATAAATAAAAATTTGTCTGTGTTTAAATGCACAAAAGAAATCTGATCATACAAAACATCTGATGACTTGTGTCAGTTAATGGATCTGTTGCATTTGGAAGACATAGTACAGTGAATTTAAAAATAAGTCTTTCAACCTTTAACAGTTTCTCTCTCATTTTGTCTTTGCTTATAGCTGCATAATTTACCTTGTCACAATGTGTAGGTTTGAACAAAAGCAGAAAAGAATGTAATCTGATATGAACAGTCTTTTGGTGTGCATGTAAACATAGTCTCTGTCAAGACCAGTTCAGTTAGGCCCGATGCGATATATTGCTTAAGGAAATATACGTAGACTATAAATGATAATATTGAACTGATACCATAATCCTAAAGTATGATTACCCTAAATTACTTTAAATGTACAATATTATAAAACAACATGAGCTGCAATTAATAAACAGCAGAATGAAATACATTTTGTAGTTCTATCATGAGTTATTTTATAAATCTTTTGCAACTCAAATCTTACTATAGTACAGAAAAAGAAAGAAAAGAGGAAGTACCCACAATAAATATTAACCCCCAAAAATAAGTGCTTCGTCGATCATGTATTCGATCAGTCGATATAAGTAATTATCATAACAGGCCTACAGTAAAGAAACCCAATCAGTAACCAGTCTAGACCAGTCCTAACTTAGAATATAATTTTGTATTTTATGTTTCTTTCTTGCAGCTGGATCTTTGAGCGCTCACCATTACTTTCACACAAACCCAAAAGAGTTGTGCTGTTTGGTTGTAGACACTGGTTTTTCCTTCACTCACATTGTTCCGTATTGTCGCAGCAGAAAAATGAAGGAAGGTATACGCAGGTGAGAGGCAGATCCATATCTTAAATTTAAAGACAATATTTTCCAGATTATTTATTTATTTACTTATAACTTGAACTGTTTGTTTTGTTTAATAGAATCAATGTTGGAGGAAAACTTCTGACAAATCACTTAAAAGAAATAATTTCATATCGGTAATTACATCTTCCTTCTTTGTGATTATTAAGAGTCAAATCTATTTCTTATGCTTATGGTGTGTATAGTTTTTTTTTTTTTTAAACAACTAAAATCTGCATAATTGCTTTTTCAGGCAGCTGCATGTTATGGATGAGACACATGTGATAAACCAAGTGAAAGAGGATGTCTGCTACGTTTCACAACAGTTTTACAAAGACATGGAAATAGCACAGTAAGATTATATGAGCATTGAATAAATTATAATAATAATTTCATATTAACTACAGTATTGTTAATTTGAGCCTTACTTTGTTAATAAACCAAAATACATTACCTTTACTATAATGAGTGCTTAAATATTTAAGTATACATTGAAATAATTGTTTTTTTCTTATGTTTCAGACAAAAAGGAGAAGAAAACACAGTGATGAGAGATTATGTTCTTCCAGATTTCAGCTCCATCAAAAAGGGCTTCTGCAAAGTAAGACATTTATAGTCAATTATTCCAGTGTAAAATATCATAACTCCACTGTGACTTCATGTAGCTTTTCCTCACTTTTACCCTCAGCCAAGAGAAGAAATGGTGTTCAGTGGGAAGTACAAAACTGGGGAGCAGATTTTGCGTTTGGTCAATGAACGTTTTGCTGTTCCTGAGATGCTCTTCCACCCTTCGGACATCGGCATCCAGGAGATGGGGATTCCAGAGGCCATAGTGCACTCCATACAGGCCATGCCAGAAGGTAAGATGTTTTATTCAATATTGTAGAAGACACTACATGTATTTTTGTTTTTATTGCACAAAATACCTTGAAAAACACGCATGATTACAGTAAGTGGACTCACCTTGGAAACAGATCAGACTTGGCTTGTATTTGTGGTGATAAGTTCACTGTCATACTGAGAAACATTCTAGGCAAAGCAACAACATCTCTATTGAGACAGGTAGAGCAGGTATTAGACACTACACCTAAAAAGCTATATAGTGCACCTTTAACCTAATTTTCTGATATACTGTATGCTGCTTTCAATAAATAAATCTTAAATACAGTGCCAATCCTATAATAATAATGTTTTAGAATAACCTTAGCTTTTGGAACGCCCAAACAAAACAAAAAATATATATATATATATCTTTTTGAAGTCATATTTGTTGTTGTCCTTCAGAAATGCAGCCCCACTTCTACCAGAACATCGTGCTAACTGGAGGAAACACTCTGTTCCCGGGATTCCGAGAGCGACTGGAGGCTGAGCTGAGGTCCTTGGCTCCTGCTCACCTCCCTGTGTCCATCCTGATGCCTGAGAAGTAAGTCTTTTCTGTAACCTCATATAGTATAAAACTCAGAACTGTGTAAACTGTTTGTAAAGGATCTTGCTTCTATTAAAGGTGTATTGCAAACAAGAACACATTTTTATTTTAATAAACATGACCTTTCTGTGCTGTTAGATATGAAATAGATGTGTTCAAATCAGATACTTAATTACTGATAACAGCTGATGATTTCATTGATTTGATTGTATGATGGTTTATGATGTCATTTGGTGATTTGGTTCTCCAGACAATTATCCAATCAGAAAGCAGAATGAGCCTCACATGAGGCTCTCATTTGGGTTGCCGGTTCCTACAACTAAAAGGGCTCTCTCTGTTTGAATCCTCACAGGGGAGGACAAAGGAGTCTGTTGCCCCGGGTCCCAGGATCTTAGGGGCCCAGAACTGGACACTCTTCTTATTAATTTATATTAGAGGGGGGTCCATTTGAGGTTCCAAAATTTATGTCAACAGGCTTGCATCGTTGCTACCTTGACCGCAGCACCTGCAGCCAATCATGAATCAATGCTAGTTCAGCTTCTGCAGCTCAGTGAGGGAATTCTAGAGGTTCTGAGCTTTCACATGAAGCATGGCCTGTCCTGGAGAAAAACTTGTATGTGTCCTCTATATGCAGGTTAAGGCACTGGCACTGTGCAGACTATACCATTCCTTTTACCATAAATTACTTTTACTGAACTCCAGAGACAGAATAAAGGTTTTTTAGTAAAAGAGAAATTAATTTCTGTCAATTGGACAAAAGTTCTTTTGATCAAAAGATATTTCACAGCTCACCCAAGCTGCTTGGATCCTACATGGAGGACTGAGGGATTACACAGACAATGAAGACTCTTATATTTATCTCTGACTCAAATTTCCTGAAACATTTAATACTTCTTAAATAATTAACCTTTGAGAACACAGTAATGAAATATCTAATGGTATGCTATTATTTTTGTTTATTTTGTTGTGCAGTCCGATCACATATCCTTGGGAAGGAGGGAAACTTTTGGCTCAGAATCCAGACTACGAGGAGATGGTGGTGACAAGGGACGACTTTGAGGAAAATGGACACTGTGTTTGTGAAGAAAAGTTTGACGTTTGAAGTGAAGTAACTGCAGAAAAGGACCAAAACTAAGGGACTGAAATAATTCAAGCGAACATTAGCAGTTAGTGTATGTCTCTGTTGAATTGTAGCTTGGTAAATAAAGGCACTCTAATGGGAACTTGCTGTTACATTAATTGTATATTGTTAAATCATGGTAGTAGTAGTAGTAGTAGTAGTAGTAGTAGCAGTAGTAGAACGTATTCATTACAAATTACTCTTGCTGAAAACATATACTTGTCATGCTGCACTAACACACAGCATGCTATGCTCACATTTTACCACCAGATGTTGCCAAAAGGCAAATCAAAATTTTGGAGCTACAGAAGGTAAGCTGACAGTTTCACATGTAGTATTTGAAAAAGACGATATACTGGTTGTTATGTGGCTATGAATTCAAAGAAAAAGCCAAACAATTTAAAACAATGTACATTATTTTAATTTGTTCATTTGTACAAGCTTCATCATTATCTAAAATTCAAAAATAGATTTATAGATGGCCTTCGCTAACCTTTGAACAGTTTGTACATGCCTCAAATTCTGCTACTAACTTTTTTATACCCAGTGGAGGATATAACACTGGATTTAACATTATTCTATTTTTTTTTTTTTTGTAAAAAAAAAAAAAAAAAGTAGTTTTATATGGTTAAAAAAGGCTATACGCTAAGGAACAGTTACTTTTGTCTAACATAGGAAAACCAGGAAAGCTCTGCATTTTAATCAAAATCAACATAAAACCATCAGGAAACATAAATGTACTTTTGGAGGAGTCTGTGTTTTGCATTTTCATGAAGGAAGAGAGACACTTGGTCCAATATGTTCCAACTGATTAGGTAGATTTCTTCTCCCCTGGAAGAAAAAAATAAAATAATCACAATCTGGATATTCCTGATTTGTGTACAATAATTACACTTTTCATGCTGAATATGACTGTTTGTCTGTAGATGGCGCTATATGTGACCTTTTACATAGATTTGTTCTCTGTCCATCTATATATGTGTGTAATATATATATATATATATACACACACACACACGTATAACAGTACACATATAGAGAGATCAAATCTCTGATATTGACAGTGCTCTTCTGTCTGTGGTAGACATTGGTGTGAGTCTCACCTCTCGTCTTCTTGACTTTGGGAGAGCAGGGCTTGGACACAGTCACGGTGTCTTGGCAATTGGCATTGAATAGGACCTTCTTCAGGCTGCCCGACCGGCTCTTTGTGTTGCTGGCAGCGTCACAAGGTCCCCAGGGGCCAAATTTGTACTTACAGTCACCTACAGAAGACCAATCAACAGTAAGTACTTAATAATAACATACTTTTTAGATTTTTTTGGCCTGTGTATATATGCAAGTGTGATTCGGGGTGAACAGTGGGAAGTGACAGTCAGCAAACTGTTGGTGTGTTGGAAACAAGCCCCTAGGCCTCGGCTTTTGTACAGCTTTGTTCATTTGCCAGTTTTGCTGTCAACGGCATGACTGCTATACAAATAAAATGAGCATAGCACCACTGGTCCTCAAATGTTTTATAACATTTAATGCAACTTTTGGATAATAAGTAATTTATAACGCTTTATAACGGTCACACAGTTGAGAACCACCACACACCTTCTTATCATGCTGTTACTGACTTTGTTATTAGCTGTTGGGAGTGCTGTGAAAAGGGCGAGCAAATCCTCCCCTACCACTATGGCATTAGTTCAGCTATTTTCAATCATGAGATGAAATTTTTTAACTTGGTTGAGGGTATAGTCCATCTTAGATCAGAAGCATTGTGTTCTTGGGAAAGACACATTTTGCCTTTGTATGAGTGTGGTGTGAGAATGATTGGTGGTGATAGGAGAGACCACTGGCACAGACTGGCAGCCACATGTCATTGTTGTGGATGAAGAGTGAGTGAATAATCAATGCAATGTTAAGCACTTTGACTTTTGATCTTAAATGGTGCAAAACATGTTCAAGACAATATCTTTTTTTTTCAGGGTCACAGTAATAGGTTGTATTCATGTGATCTTCTTGAATGTCCACATTTTAAAGTGATTAAAATTAACCTACACTGTATCTGTGTTGTGCATAGCTGGAGCACAGGTCAGAATTCTATGTTGAATGAAACAAAAACTGGCACTAAGTTCAATGTTTTTCTCTTGTAATGGCTTCAGTACTTGTGTATTTGTGAAACCCAAAGTGAAAGGACTTTAAGACAAGAGATTAATACAGCAAGTTTGTGAAACAAATCCATAACAAACAATTATAGGATTCAACTTTTATGGATTTCATGCTTGGAAATTTCTTAAAAAAACAAACACAAAAAAAACAAAAAACATCCATAAAATTTTAGAACATGAAGAGAACCTATTGTCTCATTGTCATCACTCACTAATGTCTTTCTTCCAGTTGCAGGGGATCTTGCAGTGGATCTGGTTGGTCTGGCCTTTACAGGTGACCTCCCTCTGGCCCTCTCCACAGTCGCCCTGCTCCGGGACACACTTCCCATATTCTGTCTCCGCTGGGTTGCACTCGAAGCCTGCCTTGGCCCGGTCTGGTTTACCTATGGGCACATGGAGAGGCTATGAAGGTACCAGTACAAAAATATAAAAACTACAATGGTTATTTTTTGTTAGATTTATTACTGTGTAGTAGTTGTGGTAATATTAGTTGTAGTGGTAGTAGTAGTAGCAGTAATATAGTTCTGTTCATCAGACACATTATTAATTAATCATGTGTATAAAGTTTGGGTAATCCTTATATGGTGCCTAAACATTACATGAAACCTTAACACCAGTAGTTGAGCTATTTTATCCTTCCTTTAATTCCCAAGCCTATTAAGCCTGGAAAAAAAACATGCTTGGCCGGATACTAGATATTAGATTAGCTACACTGAATGGTATTTTACAATAACTGTGATTAAATCTCACATAAGACCAGTAAAACTGACTAGCCTATAATTATTAGTTTGAACTGACTTAATAACAACGTCTGTGCTGCCAGTGGAAAAGGAAAAAAGAAAACGGAAACAGTCTTGTCTACCTTTCTACAGCTTCAGCAATTTGAAGCCCTAACCAGTAAATCCTGCTTAAAAAACACTACAGCAGACAGTGATGATTGAGTTTGCCAAGTACAGACAGCTTTTAGTATCTTATTTATTGTCATTTTCTGACCAAAAGTGTGTCAAAAGTCTCTAAAACCAGACTGACTTGTTTTTGAAGCATCAGGAAACCAAGATTTAAAAACAAACAACAGCTGCAGTGCTTTGAGTCAGAGACACAGATTTTAATCATACTTAGACATAATACAGTGAATAACAGAAGACACTGTTGAATCATACTGTTTGTGGAAGTTTATATTCATCAGAAGGGATTATGGGATGATGCAATATTTTTAGGCAAGTTTTTAGCTTATGTTGTCTTAATGCAGAGAGCATTAGAGGTCTCAAGTTGATATGCCCCGTCTATGAGTGTGTTATTATGTCAAAGTTTAGTATTATGATTATTTTGACAAGGAATACCCAGTTTCTTTTTTTTTTTTTTTCAAAATTATTGACACCATGGCCAAACAACAGTAAAATATTTTTAATTTAATTGAATAAAGCTGGTCACATACTAATCGAATCAAGAAATTATACTGTGACATCAACCGCCAGATACAAAAAAAAAACTAGCATTTTTATGTTGTGCAGTTTTAGCAACTGCACAAGTACCTTTCTGACTACTCTTGACACTCAGAGTTGGAAATGAAAAATTATTGTGACTAGATCAGAAAATGTGAATGAAGTGTCTTGCCCAAGGGCACAATGGCATTTGGGGGTCAGAGTAGGGAATTAAACTATAAACTCTTATTATCTTTAGATAATGGTGAACAATCTCTAACCTTTTATGCTACTGTCAACTCAACCTCTGATGATATACTGATTCTAGTGCTTATTAAGTGCTGGATAGTTTGTGGTTTAGTCCTAGTATTTGTAATTAGACTCAAACTAAACAATATTTATAATAATAATGTATCAGTTTTATGTTTCACTTTTCTGGACACTCAAAGCGTTTACAGAGCATTATTCATTCACTCCACACTCAGTGGTGAAAAGATACTGTTATAGCCACAGCTGCCCTGGGGCAGACTGATGGAAGTAAGGCTGCCAATTTGCACCTTCGGCCCCTCTGACCACCATCACTCACGCACACACCACTTTCATACTAGGCAATGTGAGTGAAGTGTCTTGCCTAAGGACACAACAACAGTTTTTTTATGACTGGCGCCTCACTATGGCACCTGATTTTCCCAGAGGTCTCCCATCCAAGTACTTACCAGGCCCAGTCTTGGTTAGTATTGTAATACTAATAATAGTAATAGTAATAATAATGTAATATTATTTGAGATAATATTACATTTTGATCTGTCTCTTACCTTTGTGTCCTTTGCCTTTCCCTCGTCCGGCCTCTGCGCTCAGGGTCAGGGCCAGGAGAAGCAGCAGCGTCACCGAAACCAAGCCTCGCATCCTGGATAAAAAAAGAACAGAGATCACAGGTCTGTATAGGTCTGGAGTCCAACAAGCTCATCAAACAGACCGGGGCTCCTCAGTTTCTATGGATATAAACTTTATTACAGTAAAATGTATTCAGTACTCTTTTAAAGGCACTATACCTGATTTTTACTGTCTTAAAAACTTGAAAAACAGTTAATTTCAAACTGTTTGCAGTGTTCCAAAAATATTCCTCAATTACCTTATGCATTCAGAGCATCCTTAATTATTCAGCGCAATGAGTTTATAAGTGTGTTTCACAACTTTCAGAGGTCAGAGTAGAGTTTTATCTTCACAGTAACGTTGACAACAATTTGCAAATAAAATGCAAAATAGTGCTTTATTATTCATTGCATACAGTACACAGCAGAATAATTTTGACCTCTAGAGCTGCTTATACAATGTATCTGTACTAGGCCAAGACAAATGCTGCCTTTTGCCACCTTATCTCTTTTTTTATTTGGGAAAGTTTAGCCTAGTTATTATATTATAAAGTTTTTTGGATACAACAGTACAAAAAGTGTCCACTTTTCTCAATTCACTCCCGTTGGTCAAAGTCTGTCATGCTCTGTTTGTGTGATAGGTGGATCTAACCAATCACAGTTAAGTGAGAAGAGGCAGAAGCAGCTTTAATTCTCTTTTAGATGTAGTATTAATATAATATTAATTAATATTGTACAAGAAAAAGACTGGTATTGTGGCTTTGCTCTATGAAAAGTGTGTTGTTTTGCCATTGTCCACCTCTTATGTGTTTACACTATCTTGTCTCAATTAAATTCTGGCCATTAATTGCCAAAGTAAATCCTAAACTAAATTTCAACTTTTTTTTTTGCTAACAGTGTCCATATAGTGCACAATGCGATAGCTCCTCATTGTGTCAATCCTGCTGTCCCTTTCTAATCCTGTGTTTTCTTATATGATCCTTGTATGTTGTTTTGTTTATGAAGATGGATGACAGATGGTTCAAAATTGGTCCAAATGAATCTGGTCCAATAATCCAGTAATCTGACCATTGTAGTCCAGGATTATAGAAGTGGGCTAATGTATTCACTGCCCTACAAAGACCCTCCCATGTACGAGGAGAGATTTTGCTTTGTACTCTATCCCAACTGTCTTATATATGGCACCTTGGATGTTTAGCTAATCCTTTCTTAACACAATAGCATGGATCTTGGCCTCCAGTCATATTACATTTTTAATAAGGCTGGATTTATGAACCTAATATCAATTTTCTTATCTTTCTAAAATACTGGAAAGCATTTTGGGTTATTGATTGATTCATTTTTAGTTTGAGGTTGTTCCAAGAGATTAAAAAAAAGGATCATTTACACACTACAGAAAAGCTCATCTCTCGAAAAATATATATTCTATTGCTGCCAAAAATGTATTCTCAAGTTAATTGTCAGAATTACAATTGCCAGAAACTGAGTGGGTTCTTAAATTGTGTTGTCCTATTCTATCACCATTATAAACTAGATTTGACAGTTTTTATTTTCTTATTTATTTATTTATATTGACAGATGTCTTTTCTTGAGTAACCTGCAACTGGAGTACGCAGTTAGGGTGGAGTGTCTTGTTTATTGACCCAACATGTGCTCCAGCGATTTTTCAAACCACCAAACCCTCTGGTAGGTATGTAAACAATATATCCAGTGCACCACTATATTCTCCCAAGTGTGGATGTGTCAATATTTTATGCAGTTAATACAGATTTGGACAACATTTCATCATTTTCTCAAGGCTTTTCAAAATATGTACACACTTTCTGTAAATATTCTCCATGAACCAACTGCACTCCTAAATCAACCTTTATTTGGTTAAAAACATTTTGAGTTTAAAAATCTCAATGTACAATATAAAAAATGTCATAGACTATCCAACTACTGAAATAATGATTAATTTTCAACAGTAGCTCAGTTTGTAGAGTGTTTGTCCACTGATCCAAACCTTGGCGTCATTGTGTCGGTGGGCAAGACACTTAATGCATCTTGCTCCCAGTGTCTCTGTATGAATGTGTGTGTAATTGGGTGAGTGGTTCCTTGATGTAGTTACTGCCCTAATCTTATGGTTCTCAAACTTTTTGCAAAAACTACCGCAGAATCTAATATTTGGCTTCCTGAGTAACACCACATATAAACCAGATGATATCACGCCTAAATTAGGTCCAAATCAGGTCTAAAATAAGACGAAACCAGTGTACACGTACCACAGTTTGAGAAACACTACCCTTTAATATTAAATCGAACTTAACTGCTTCTTCTTCTCCTCTCCTCCCTCATATCTCTGTATTTGTTGACGTTCTCCAGCCCTCCCCATTGGCCTCTGTGTGAATGTGCTCAGACAAACATATAGCCAGTGCCTTCTTTTGAGCGCTGCAGTGCATTTCCCATAGTGCCTCAGTCTCTCGCCCTTTCTCTCTATGGAGCCCGGAGCTGTTTTTGTACCCGGAGATGACAGAGCTCTCCTTTCAAAAAAAAAAAAAAAAAAAACTCCCATTAAAAACCGTGGTGTCCATTGAAACGTCAGCTGGCAGCACAAATCTAGCACTTCGAAGCCTCTTTTATGGGACAGTCCCGGCTCTCAGCGGGGTCCCGGGGCTCTTTCGGTGCATGGGGGCGGGTGTGATGAGGGTGGTGTTGGGGGGCCAAGCAAAACCCTCCTTTTAAAAGCCCCCCTCTCAAAAGAATACTGATTCATTGGGCCGGGACAATGCCAGGCTCTAGCCCTGGTTGGGTCGAATCTAAAGTAGCGTAACACGGATTCCATGATTTGTCTAAGGAGATGGTCGTCCAACTCAACCCCCCCCGAAACCCCCCGCCTGCCCTGTCCTGGTCCTGAATGTGGTGGGATGAATAGAGAGCATTTCCATAGGAGCACAATGAGATCTGAGCGCGGAGAAAGCAGAGGAGATGATGCGGTCTTTGGTTGAAAACACGGACGACATTTAGAGGAAGTTCCCCCCAAGACCCTCAGTTCATTTTGGATTTACCCACTACCCTTTTACGACCAATGTAAACGAAGTTACATGTGGACATAACACTTGGCAGTTGAAGTTACACCAAAGAGTAGAAAATGGCAATGTAAAGTTCTTAAATAATTTCATCTTGACATTATTAGAGTACCTTTTGATTGATACATTTGCTGTAGTATAATAGTATATGTACAAGAAACTGTATAAATCTATACCTGATACAAAGGCTCCACCCATTAACTATCAACTACTACTTTGCTCACTTTATTGGGAAAACTGTACCATGCCAAAATGATCAGGTCATGTTGTAGTGATATCAGTTTTTATGTAAACCATGACTCTGCACTTAGTCAATCTCCATTTTCCAGCTGTCAAACACGTGGGCTGTTAAGTTATATGCAAGTCCAAGCCAAAATTTCTCATACGCTGCAAGGATCGAACCATGAATCTCTCTTTGAGGCAAGAGGGCTAACCACTGTGCCGCTGGGAAGGCAAACTTTACCATACAATACTGCTGCTGTTGAGGAGTTGGCTCTATAATTTTAACTAATCTAGTATTGTCTAGACTCCAAAAAGAATTGGAAAAAGATGTCTCCAGTTGAACACAATTGGCCCCAACCACAACCCATAACCACATAAAGTATTCTTAACAACACGATTTAAAACTAGAGGAAAATAACAACATAGAGACATTAGTCATCTTTAACCATTAAATCAATTACACTATATATATATTTATACACACACACACACACACACACACACACTATAGAATAAAAGACTAAACACTCTTTGTCAATATCAAAATGAAGATCTGTAGAAAACTTAAGTCGTTTCTGAACTGCAAATAAATGCACTCTAAACAATGTGAAATAAAGTCGCCTCGTTCAACACACATACAATACATAGGCCTAAATGTGTACAATGTGTCCCCTATGTTATTTCAATGGGACCATTTTCTTTTCTGCTGAAGTAATCCTCACTGCTTCTCTATCTCACACCATCTAGTGATTACAGGCTGGTGAATAACGTCACTAACTAAAGGGAAATTGTGTTTGTTATCAAAATGGAACAATTCAACTTTTAACTCTTTTTCAAGTTTTCAAACAGTGATTCTCAAAGCGCAAATATTTGTGATATGAGGAAATACTAAGACCGCCTTGAGAGACCGTCATGAGAAGGAAGTGGTTGGAACTGTCAACTGGAAAAGACGTATTGTAAATGAAAATCAGTTAATCTACTGTATGTGGCTGTAATTCATATTATTTGGTTGACTAGACATTTCTCAGATAGTATACACATAGTCAGTCTTAAATTTGACCTGTTGTAATGTTTTAAATTTGTAATAAACATTGCACTGATGAAGAAAGAGACCACACAGGAATACACACCAACCACACACTTTTAACTACTTAATTATAGTGATTGCAATGTTCTCATCTAGTGAAGGACCACAGACTGATAACTTGACTGTTAGTTGTTCTGATAAAACTAAACTAAAAATATACCTAAAGCATGACAAGAATCATATCAGAAGAATTATGAGACCTGCTAAACTTGAAAATCTGCAAAAGAACTAGTTATGTAATCATGTATTTAAAGAAAGAGCAAGCTCTGTATTAATGACTAATGAAGTTGCAATCAATACTCAATTGCTTTTCTGCAAATGCATTTTCAAATCAATATCTAAAAATACTTCAAAGTTTCACTTTAAAAACGTGGACAATGTTTTATAGTGCATGAAGAATTTCTTGCTTCTCCATAGATTTTCATTTTGACCCATTCAACTACACATTCCACACGTTTCCAATGCATTAAATAAATAAGATAAAAAAAGTACCATTTTATTATGCTATTTAGAATTTAGCATCCATACAACAAGACAAGAATATTAATCAAATGTTTGCTAACTGAAAATAAGTAATAAAAGTGCAAATACTAAATTATAAAGGTATTTTAATTCAGAATTTTGGATTTGCAAACTTGCCCTCAAAACTCAATGTATGTGTAGAAAATAATGTGTCTTACTTTGCAGGAGAGGAGCAGCCAGTCGAGAGGAGAAGAGCTGAGTGCTGTGTGTTTCTGCTGCTGCTCTTGTGTGGGTCCCTCTGCACTGGCCCCGCCCCTCGATGATATCACAGTGACATCACAGGTCCACCAGGAACAAAACAGACTGGGACAGTATCTCACAACACTTTGCACAATGGGGTTAGTAATGAAATTAGAAGCAAATAAACTCAAATATTTAAACAGATTTTCTAAACGTAGACTGTATATTGTGGTATTGTTATCACGATACTAAAACTTCAAACTCTATTATTGATACTAAGGAATGGGCATAGTCAATACTGATTCCGATACCAATGATAATAAAAAACACTCTTTTTTTTAGACAATAGGACATATTTTTCAACATTAAATCTTAGTACTTTTGTATAACTAGGCCTTATATGTGTGTAGTCCCTCAATGGTCCAGGTAGGTGCCATAGTGGTCCTTGGGTGGATACTCGTCTATGCGCTCTTATACTTGTTCTGATACAGTTCAAGATCATTCTAAAGCTATTCAGGAAAGGTCCATTTCTGTCCTGTGAATATATAATAAATGGATATCCAGTTTTGATACTAATTTTAGCATGGATTAGTATCTGATTTTCAATGCTTTTGACAACCCTATATTCTGGATGCAAAACTATGCCAATAATTATTACACTTTATGCTAGTTAGCTTTGTTAATGTATATTTAATTGAGACCTCTGCATTCAATCGACACTTTTCAATGTCTTTGGGATAACTTGGGTAACTTATCGGGATCATTGCAAGTACCTAGTTGGAGGATGAGACATTTTATACATTTTAGGTTGACGGGGAATGACAGGGCAGAAGAATCATACCTTGTACCTCCTTTTGGTGAGGAATATGTACAGCCACTCAGGCACCATGCTGATATCACTTAAATTGATAGTTGTGTACCAGTACTACTAATTACTCGTAGTGCAACCTCATCCTCTCTTGACCTGAGAGAAATTATATGTATTTATTTATTTTTAGCACAACATCAAGGACTTGTATAAATGCTGCAGATCTAACCACTAAGCCACACGGCAGTGCAAGTAAATGATAGCTTTTGTTCAAAGGCGGTTACATTTACTCAGTTGCCTTTACTTGTGTAACTTGAGTAAACTGTACTTTTCAGAGTACTTTTATGGGAACATAATTTTACCCCTACTTGAGTAATATTTTTTATTGATGTTTTGGTTACTCTTCTCTGTGAGTAAATCTATGAGTGATAAAAAATGAAATTTTTGTTGTTGGCAAATGCACAAGTTACTCATAACAATTTATAATAGTTTAGTCACAAGCACTCAGACATCTGGCAGACATTTTGGTGGTGGTTCAAACTTGGTTGTCTGAGTTGGTCACCTGCTGTCTCTTTTATTGGCTCATGCTCGGTCTTGTCAGTTTCGAGTCTCATTTACGGTTGCTCAGGCGCCTGACGGTAACTGCTTATAAAGGTGTTCAGACGTCATAAAGCTGCTGTTTGCTCAGGGCTGCCCTATCTTTCACTGGGTAGAGGTCAAATTGTGAGTCATGTGATGTTAGAAGGACACGCCTGCTCTACCTGTAAAACTTAAATACATGTCAGAAGGGAAAAAAAGATCTGCGGTAGGGAAAAAATAGTTTCATATGATGTGGATTTTATTGAATCTTATACAGTCTGTCACTGTTAAAGCTTTAGTACTGGTTGATATTCTTTACTGGAGTCTGATTTGTACAGTCTGTAAACTGCTAAGGCCAAAATGCTCCCTTGTCACAACATTCCCCTAAATGTGCAATGTGTAACTTTTCTGTCCGCATGCTCATTGTGTTTCATGTTTATTACATTCAAGGCATTACTTTACCTTGAATGTCCCACAGTCTAGCATTGTACATTTATCTATAGAACTGAACTATTGGTGTTTTGATTGCTAAAAACTACAATGGAAAACATGTACTCTCAATTTTGACCTATAACTTTTCCTGGTCACCTGCTTGTCCTCGGAGATCAGTTTAATGCCATACTGTGCAACTCCATAGAGACAAGCAGGTGATGGGCTCTCCACCAGAAAAGTTACATAGTCCACCTTTAAGGATTAATGAACTTCTACATCTTCATCTCAGAGACAACCCATAGAGTTTGTGAAATATCTGACAATGAGTTTGTAGTTTGTCACACAGACAGGTTCAGACTTGTTGAGACCTACAAAGTGCATGTCAATACTTCAAATACAATAGCAAGAACTAGGTCAGTAAAATGCAAGATTGTTTTTGCTCTTAATCATTGGCATGTCAGTCAATACGATTTCTTGAGAACATTTTTTTTAATCATTTTGAACTAACTGAGCAAAAACAAAACTACGATAGGTCAACAACTTGGGTAGTGGGTATAACAACATCTTTGACAAAGCTTAGGTCTCAGCTTTTATTTACATTTAGGTTATTATAAATTGGGTGACACATCAGATTCATATAGTAATAACTGCATTTGGATCACCATTCTCTAAAAGAAAACTCAGAAAGAACTTATTTCAATGTTTTTATCATTTTCATCAACTCTATACTTTAGTTTGCTGTTTAAATAACTGCAAGCACTGTCTTGTCTGTTCTCCATCACACCATCGCTTCATTTTAATAGCAGTCTTATATCTCTCCATGTCCAAAGTCCACTTGAGGTCCATCCTTACCTCCTATGTGTGTCAACATGTAAATATTTGCGTGTGCTCTTTACACAGACGTCACTCTCTGCAGTGGTCTTTTGTCTGGGGTCTACAGGGCTCTCCTTATTTCTGTCCAACGTCCAAGCTACAAGAATGCAGCCGACTCCATCACTTCCCAATGGCTCAGTCATGCGAGAGGCCCATTGTCCCTACTGCAGCTGGGAAAACACACAAGAGCAGAGCACAGCGGAGAGGAGCTGCCTGTCCTCCTTCAGGTCCTCAGATTTATATTCCTTTTGTTGAGAAGTAAGCAATTAAAAGTGTTTGTTCAACTGGTTATTCACTATATCATATATAATACAAATGTTCATCCCACTAACTGAGAACCAACGGGGGCATGGTGGCAAATAATTCTTGCCCCATTGCAGGAAGGTTCCTTGTCCAAAACTCAGACCATGTGAGGCCTTTTGTTGGTAGGTGTAACCCTAGCATTTTGAGATTTTCTAATCATATGGAGCTCAAATTATTGAAGAAGTTATTAGAAAGTTTGCTGAGCAGAAAGCTGCAGGTAAGGCTTGAAAAGTACTTGTATTAAGAGTATAAACCGAATCTATTTTATATAAGAATAATAAAGGAATTGTACGTAAGATTTTTATTTAAATCCCATAATTATGATGAGGTAGACATGCTCAAATCGTATGTAGTTTTTACTGATAACAATTCTAATGCTAATCTATTATTAATTACAAAGACATTGGGCATGTCCATGCAATTTCTCAACACAACTATCCAATCAGAAGGCAGAATGAGCCTCATAAGTCTCTCGTTTGGGTTGCCAGTTTCAATGCTGACATAGGTTGGTTTAAACCTAAAAGGACTCTCTAATTTGAATTGTCACTACTTAAACCTCAGCACCTGCAGACAATTATTAAGCAATCCATCTGCTGCTGCAGTGTATATATTTGAGAATGAGGAAGTTCTTGTGCTATATGTCCTCAATCTTCAGGTTAAGGGAGTGGCAATCCCAAGTTTAGTTGTGATTGTAGTCAGAGTGGTGATAGAAGTGCCTATTTTAAAAAGTGCAGGCAGTACCATTAAGTCATTCTTCATTACATTTAGTTACAAAATAAATTCCCACATTGCAACATGCGCTTTTGCATATGAACTCTGTGGATGAACTCTCTTTATGTGTTGCGTTATGGGGGAACCTTGTGAAACCCACTAAGGATCTGACCTGATTGCTAAATTTTGCTCGATAACATTCATAACGTCTTTGAACAACCAGAGGGTCAACTCCTTCAGCTCATTTTGTTCAGTACATTTTAAAATGATCAGGAGACACAGCATGTTACTGACGTGCTTTATTGCAGGTCACTCTGAAATGATAAAACCAAACATTCTTACTCCATAATGATATTGTACAGCATTACATCTTATAATTGCAGTCACTATTAATACAATCTCCACTGCTTTGGCAGAAAAACAGGCTTGGGGCCATTAAAACACTGAATATACACAGACTATACAACACAGTAAAAGCATCACCCTTTGCATTTTGGTATGTAACAGACAAAGTTACAAAAACATCTTATATAGAGGAAATTTACTAAAATCTGAACATAAATCCACAATAAGGAAAAGTGAGAAGCGGGAGGCAACTTGCTCCAATGTTTTGATCCCAAGCAAGTGTTATCTATGTCTAAAAATATAAATAGCTCAATAGGAGGTGACTAAAAGTTAAATATGTGACATTTAATAGTAAACAAATACATCCAAACGGTCACTAAATGCTTAAAAAGACACGTTTTTGCAGTCATTCTAAAATATATGGCAATAAAAGCATCTAGAGGTAAAATGAATGGTTGTGTAGGGAATAAAGACCCACCTGGAAATGTGTGAAATATTTTGTATGACAGAGACACCGACTTGCTTCTGGTGGAAGTTTCATTTTTCATTTTGTATTGTCCACACAAATATGGGTATGGTTTATTGCTTATAATATAATAACGGTTTACAGACAAGACCTCTGGATCAGTGAACACAGCACATGGCTTGCACTAGTGTTGTTGTGTTTTTTGGGCAAGACACTTCACTCACTTGGTCTATGTGACTGGTGTGGTGGTTGTTGGTACAGATAACCAACCAAGTGTAATGCAAAGTGACATTTACAGCTACTATAAGAGCAGTATTGGTTAAAGAAATTTAGTTTTCTAACGAATGATAATGTATAATAATTAAGCCAACTCTATATCCAAATGGGTCCACAAATCTGATGGACTGGAATGTGAAAAAATAAATATTGGAATATATATATAAAAAAGAAAAATACCCATGTTTGTGTAGACTTTAAATATTTGAGAATATTGAAATAAGGTTGTACATGGCATATCACATAGTGTGGGATAACGAGAATTGTGGTCCCAGTGCAAATAAAATAGAAATAACTAGAAGCAAACTAGATCATTTAATAAAAAAAAAAAAAAAGATCCTTGTTACCATAACTGAGAAAATGTGCGTGTATAGTACATTCTGAATTTAAAAATGCATTCTACCTCAGAGTATTTCAAAAATGGTTCACTATGGAAAGTCCTTCACAGCAGTAACAAGAAGACAGTCAAGTCAACTTAGTTCTTATGGATATTGGCTCTGGTCCTCTTCTAGTACTGGTTTAGCTATGGTCTAGTCCTGCTTTAGTTCCCCATTCAAAAGATATATAATATTTTTATTTGAATTGCTTATATGACTTGATATGACTACAGAGGGTGGTTGCCAAAGCTGAAACCCATGAGTAGATCACAAAGTTAATTTTTTTTTTTGTTTGGTTTATGTTGCTAACTTGTATCCTAGTTATTAATTTTCATTACTGGGACCACAATTACCTCAATACACTTTGTACCCCATAGAGCACATGTAAAAACATACGTCAATATACCCAAATTTCACTAAAAATCTTGGCTGTTCTCCTCGTTAGCTCTGTTTGTATGTGATTTACATTCATTGTCAGTGGAGATGCAGTGTTCCTGGTTTAAAGACACTTATTATTGAACATAAACAGTATAGTACTAAAAACAGAACTACAGTTTTTTGGGTCAGACCTCTGTCTCCTGGTCCTCTCTCTGGATCATCTGATAATGTTGGCGGTTTTCCAAATATTCAGCCAAGTCGTGGTCCGCTGCTTTCTCTGCGCGCTGTTTAGGAGTCTCCCCCTGGAAAGTCAAGCAAAAAAATTACAGATTTTAACTACCTTTACTTTACAAGGCTACTGTAAATTGTGTAAATTGTAAACTCCTGTAAATAGAAATTGGTATGAGAACAATAGCAAGGTACTTTAAAGTGTATATGACAGGTTAGACTACTCATTTCACTAAAACCTAGTTAACATCATTATATTTAGGATTTCACATGCACAAAAACATGTTTTTTATTTTTTATAAATAATATAAAATAGCAAATATGACAGAGAAGAGGTGGGTTTATAACTGTGCCTAGCAACCATAATGTCAACAATGGCTAAAACTTGACTGACAAAAGTAAATAACACCTATTTTTTAAATGAAGGCTAAAAACTGACTAAAAAACACATTTCTTGCATGTAAATTGTTTCTGCATTTTCAATGGAATTTTAGTTCATACTATGATGATATAAGATTAGTCACACATTTAAGCCTTCAAGTTAAAATATATTTAAAGGTGCACTATGTCACTTTTATGGAAATGAAAGTGATGCCACCGTGTTATGTTACAGCGTCACGTCAGACTTGTGGAGAGGCGACCCCACTCACAGTAAGGATGTATGTTTTAAAGTGAGCTTTTAAACACCTGTAATTAAAATTAAGAAAAGTTTAATGCCATACTGTAGAACAGTGACTTTGACTGCCTTTAACCTTTTCTACATTTGGATGCATTTGTCTTCTCAAAATTTGATGTCCATAGATGATCTGAAGAATGTTGTCACTGAGCTGTGGCCTCACCCTGACCCACACCGCTCCATAGAGCAGAGAGTTCACTAAATCACCCAACAAAGCTCCATCTATCTACTACCATTCACAGTCCTGCTCCCACTAATGAATAAAAGCAAGAGCTGTTGGTTAGACCTGAAGTAATGGTACTCAAATATAATTTTTGGCTCCTTTACCTACCTCCGATTCAGTCCATTAAAAGAAAAATGAATTCACATTATTTGTAATAACTACAATGATTACAAATACAGTCAAAACATCTACAGTAATTTTGGTTGCACTTGTCAACTACATGTTACAATTACATCACTATGAATTTTGTACCCACCACTAAGTTCTCTTTCAAGCTATTACTTTCTCCATTCACTTGTTCTAACATCAAAAAGCAAAATATCCATGTTTACAAAGTACTAAAGTAGTGAGTAGCCCCACTCCACACACAGAGTATCACATGAAGTCTTTTCTTTTGGTGGAGGAGAGAGAGAAAGTGAGATTATGGGCTGCTTCCTGTTAGCTCTGACATCTCCATGGAAACACAGTGCTAAGGCCTTTGTCATGGCGAGTCCCAGTCCCAGATTGTGGCCAGATCCTGCAGAGTCCGGGCTCCTCATTGACACACAACATTAATCACTTTATACAAGTGGGTCACATGCTCCTGAGACACTCGCTGGTGGCAATCAGCGGCCTGAGAAACCACCAGGAAATGTGCCTTGGAGATATAACAGAATTAAACTGAAATGGGCTTGGTGAATTAAAGGGGATGTATTTAAAGTATGATGGCAGGAAGCGCTGGTCTCGTGCTTCCCTAAAGTTCTCCATACTTATCTCAATGCCACTGGCTTAGTCCAAACCAGTTAAAGTACATATGACAGGTTGTCACGTTTTTTAAAAAAATTATGCTGTGGTAAATATTTATCATACTCTAACATCAGTTAATTGGCAGTTTGTAGAAAAAAGCACAAAAATACAGGAAGTAGTGGTGAGTTCTAAAACAGAATCCCTCTAACTACTAGTATGATGTCCAACACTGAAAATTCCATGCAAAATGCTCGGACAATTTATGTGCAAGGATGTTTTTTCTGTCAGTTTAAACCTTTATTTAACAAAATTAATGTTTGTCATTCATTTGTATAAGCCTAATCATAATTATTGTGTAATTTAGACACACTTTGGCCTTTGATAACATTATGGTTGCTCGGTAGCATTTGATGCCCAAAAATTTATAAAATTATAAACTTACTATATTAAAAACACTAAAATCAGGAAAAACCAGATAACAAACTAAGTAAAATCTGAAATGTAATGGTGTAATGGTAAATGTTTTAGTGAAATGTGTTGTCTAATCTGTCATACATACTTGTTAGTAAGTTAGTAAAACTGTGAACAACAGTGAATTGTGTGTGAGAGAAATGGTTTCCATTTTGGTCTTCTTGTCAGTTACCTGGAGGTCAGTCTTCATGAGGGAAGCTCCAGCCTCCACAAGGAAGTGACAGATGGTCCTCTGGCACGAACTGGCCGCTTTGTGCAGCGCTGTCTCTCCTCTGGATCAGAATACACACAAAAATTATACATGCAATCGTGCTTATCAAAGTACATCAAATATTTACCCCAGTACTATTATACATGCAATAAAGATAATTCACTCACGTCTCCTTCTCTGTGATGTCCAGGTGAGAAGTGGGCACTGGAAGAAAGAAAACACATTAGACACGTTTAAAAACCTTTAATCAAACTAAAATAACCAACAAGACAACTTAATGTTTTTAGACCACAATGTCAGTTTGCTATTTAGAAGTTTAGTGAGAATTGACGCCTGTTCTTGTGATAAGTGCCAGTTCTATGTTTTGTTTCTGATTACTTCCTATTAATTTGTGTATTTCTTCCTTCGCATATCTGTTTTATTACTTCTGAATTTGCATAAGAAGATTAATAGATTAAATAATGTGTAAACAATTCTCAAATAGCATTGCCACAGTGTATCGTGCCATGTTTCAAAATAGACCTCTATCAGCCACTGAACTGTGCATCCACATTTTAAAACACTCCACTAGCTAACCCCATTCAAACACTGTGTCCCATAATGATGACACAGATTGCTTTGGTTGGAGCAGTAAGCAGGTTCCTGTCACAGTAAAGAGTTCAGCCTCATCCATCAAACTGAGTGTGATTTATTGACGGAGACAGGACTCAATGCACAGGCTGTGTTCACCTGCTGCTGGGAAAACACGCTCCACTTTACTATAAGCCAACACTCAAGCAAACTAATCAAATTGGCCGTAATTCAGTTTAAGTTCATTCATTCGTAGCTGGTACTGTTATAAATGAAACTGCACTGGGTTTCACACAAAGTACCACCTTAAGAATGTTATGTTTTCAGTTGTTGTCTTAACCTGAATAACATAAAATTAATATAGCACAGGGAAGACTACTCAAGGCTAAATCTAGACTAAAATCTAAACCAAAACCAAAACCATACCAACATACCAATTTAATTAATGTTTTAATACCGAATTAAAACTGGCTTAAATGGATTTTAGTACAAACCAAAGCAGGATTTAAAGGAACCCTATGATCTTTGATTTTAAATTTAAGAAACACCTATCTGCATCCCCATATCAGAGGTGGACATTTTCAAATCATATATAACATTTACTGAAGAATTATAATGCATTAATGCATTTGGGGTGCCCATTTCAGTTGGTATAAATCTAAACTCCCAGATCTGAATGATCACTACCTAAACCCCAGCACCAGCAGCCAATCAGTGCTAGTGCAGCCTCTACAGCTGAGCTTTGGCCTGTCCATATGCTGAGAATGAAAAACTTGTATTTGTCCTCTAACTGTACGTTTAGGCACTGGCAACCTAGGTTCAATTGTGATTGCAGTACCTTTTGAAAAACTGTAAGAGCGCAGATTACAAGAAGTTATTTTTAATCAGGCTCTGAGTCAAACTAAATCATGTTTAGAACTACCCCAGTGGTCAGCAGAAGTTATAAGGAAAACTCTTCTTCAAAAAGTATGATTAATTTCATTCCAATTTTAAACATATAATTAAAATGTGTTTGGTGCATACAGCAAAGTGATTTTAAGTGAAGTCAAATTTAACAGATCTGTAACAGATTTACAGTATGTCTTACAGAAAGTCCTGAAGCTAGTTGCACAATCAAAAGCACAGATTGTTTGTGTACATGTTTAGTAAGGGCAAACCAGTTTATGTTAAGTGGGCTAACTTGAAAATTGGAATCTCAACTCTCAACTGTCAATCAAAATATTTCAAAGTCAAGCAGCAAGCAACATTAAGACATTAAGACAAGTCATGTAGCAAAAAGCATAGTCTTCATTTCCAAATCTAGACGAAGAAGTGTATGAATGTATTTTAACATGTTTAAAAAGAAATATTTCCTTACCATTGTCAATGAGGTACTTCATAATGTCCTTGCTGCCAATATCCACCCCATGATGAAGCAGTGTGCAGCCATTCTGGTCCTGAAGCAGCAGGTCTGCCCCCTGTTGGTGCAGCGCCTTCAACTGCAACAAAACACAAGATTTATTTTGGTATCAAACTTCTTTTAGTACAGGATAATGTGAGGACTTACTCGGCTCAGGTCTTCAGTCTTTACACAGTCTATTAACTCTGCATCTGCAAAAGACAAGCCAGATTGTATCCAGAATATAAAGTGGCACACTATGAGCAATTTTATCTAGAAATGCAACAATTCTGTTTTTCAGGTGCAGTGCCAATCTGACACTGAATTTTTAAGTTTGTGACAATATTTAATATCACTGTAACCCTTAACACCACTTTCCAAACCAAATCTTGATTCAATACATACATGATCCAGGCTTTTTTTAGATCAATATTGGTGTGCTTAAAATTCCTCCAAAAGATTATTTACAGTCTTTTTAAGTACTAGTTCAGTTATAATTTCACATGGTAGATGGGGGCTTATGTAACTCAACTGCCGACAATCGTGTCTTTAGGGCTAAATAATGGCATACATTTTTGACGCTGCTGTGGAAAAAATTGTTTTACTTTTGTTTATCTATACTGACAGAAAAGACTTTGTGCCAGTTTGTGTTTCATATGAATTAGGCCCAGTACTTGGAGAGATTAACCATTAACCCAGGTTACATGCAAACAGGTGAAAGTCATCATAGATTTCTGACCCAGGTCTATTTTAAACTACAAGGATATTATAAAGTGATGTCACATGAACCAAAACTACTGATACCAGATCACCAATGCCAAGACAAGACTTTTTATCCACTGGCATTGGCAATTAAAATGATTTGGATGTGCCTATTGTGTCTTTTGTCATCTTGTCTGTTTAAAGGTGCATTGAGTAACTTTTTTAGTGGAGGGTCCGCCATCTGCTTATCTTCATGCAGATGTTGGTTTTGCCAAGAAATCACTTTTAAACTTAGCTACTGTGAAAAAATTAGGACATGGCATCACCAAGTCAAGTTTGAGGTCAAATCTATGGAGAAGCGAGCTCACTTCCAGTAAGACTGCATCTATTTCAAGCTGTTTTTGAGCAAAAAAAACACAGAGAATTAAATAAATGAAGAGAAATATGTTCACTTCCATAGTCCATAGTCATCACATCTCCATGGAGATGAGCAGACTTGCACAGTGCTTTTTAAAATGTATGCCAGATAATGTAATGAGGTCAAGTATGTGCAAGTACCTTTTTCAGTGTTGCGTGGGACTGGAGTTGACGAACTGCAAAACAAACAGGACAAACCAATGCATCATTTTTAACAGTTTCTTCAACTATTTGAATGAGGCGGACGGACACAAAGCACAACCAAAACCGAGCCACAGGAAGTCAGCGAATCACAAACAGGAAGTCAACGGGTCAGATAAAGGAAGTGGAGGCTCACACACAGGAAGTACTGGACTCCTACCTAATCATGGGCCTGAAATCGGCGAGGGTTGTATTGGAACGGTGCACATTGAGAATCTTTGCCCCTCTCCTTTAAATTAACACACAAGAGACAATGAGGACAACATGCACCAGCAGTAGCAGTCTTGTTTTATCTCTCAAAAATGTCCACTTTAGAAATCACTGATCAAATACTGTCCTAAGACTCCCACCAGTTGTCTGAGGTCAGTAAAAAATAAATAAAACAAGACAGTGCCATACTAGATAATGGTTAAACCAACAATGTATTAAAGGCTCAGGTTATTAATAAATTAACATTAAATACAAGTTTCACCCTTTGCAATATACTGCAGCTATACTAAAGTGGAGCTGGGGGTCAGGAGGACCAAAATTTGGATCCCCAAAGATTCTCAGGGAGATCGCAGGAGTTCTTAGCAAAAAGGTCCAAACAATGTTTTGTAAATTTAATGATTGGATGGCATGCTAATTGCATATTAAATAGTAATTTTATAATCATTTATAATCATGAAGGTCTAAAACATCTTTATTAACCAGAAAATAATTATTTTTCTGTATAAGAAAGTCTTTTTATAGGAGAATGAGTGAAAAAGGTTGGGACCTGTACTAGTGTAGATGCCCCTTAAATGTAACAATTTAGTTTCTAAGCCTCCAAAATATAAGATAAAGATAAATAAGGTAAATATCCCCAGGAGTTATAATGGCACAGAATCAGCCACATAAATAACTATCTGACCCAAATTACCATTTGTTGATTACACATACACTACACTAGGCCTACGATTAAATGAGCACAATGTACATTTTGGTCTGTGGCGGGCGCACCACCTGCTTGTTATAGTTCTCCCTAGAATGCCCCACAGTATCGCATTATGAATTATCCACAGATACACGGTGATAATAGCACCTGGTCCCAGTAAGAATGTATTTAGTCAAAATAAAACACCTAAGCAGGATATGCCATACTGTGAAACATTAGAGGGAATGTAATATGACCTACATGTTACAAACAAAAGTTACATCGTGCATGTGTTCAGTAACTGGCATATCTAGAAAAGTTTGCCAGTTACCAATTTCCCTGACCATTTTCATAATATGGTGCTTTTTCAATCTTATTTCTGATATTTAAAATATGAAATGACCTTGAACCTAATCTCAACTGTATTTTTGAAATTTTTTTTTTTTTTTGCATTTTTCACAAAAATAATATAGAAAATGTCTCCCAAACGTAATATCAAGTGTGTTGGCAGCTATTTCTTTGTTGGTTAACTAGCTCACTGCAACCTGTAATCAACTGCTTAAACTATAAAAATATAAAATGCTGAGCGCTTCCAACACATCGAAGTTTCCTCTAGTTTAACCACAAATGCAAGACTAGCGTAATTTAACAGTGGAGACAGAAGGGGAAAACCAGCCCATGTTTTAACCTATAATTAACAGATTATGGTTAAATCATGAGCAGCAGCATTTAAATGGAAACAGTGGGAATGAGTCATGAAGCAATGGAAACGTGGAAACGCTGAAACCTAACCTTTCTGTAACTTTTGTAACTCTTATTTTAAAACTTAAAGCATTAGGGGCGGTTTACAGCAAGCCCAAGAGAATTTGTTAGAGAATAGTTTTGATTGATCAGGAACCTGATAGTATGGGTTATAATCGGTATCTGCATGAACAATACTACTCAAAGTGCTACTTTAAACACAATTTTAGTAGCATTTTAGATATAAAATACTAAACTTTTATAATTTAACAGTTTTTTTTGTTCTGCATATTACTGTATAACTTAAATGAATATCAAAATCTTATATACATAAAAAAGGGAGAAATATATCACCAAATAACATAATAAAAAATAATTTTAAAATATGTTTAATTTAACCGTTTAAAGGTGAATTAAGTTGGTCTTACGTTTCTCCACAATAGAAAAGTTTAAGTGGTCAAACAGCCATGGATAGGGACAGACAGGACATGTGCTGTTCTCAGTAACAAGGATTTTAAAAGTAGTCAAGATAATTAAAATTACATGTATAAAATTATATACAAATACGATGCTACTAAAAAGTGCAGCTGCACAAAATATCTATCTACTGTAATGAGTCATTTTCTATCCATGGTATAATATTAACTTACAGCAGTCAATTGATAATGCATCTAATAATATAACCTATAATAATAATATAGGATATGCAGTATTGAATTTTTCTGCCACGTTTGCACAGCTATTAAATAATTACCATTTTAAGATAGTAAAATAGTTTGAAAACAAATACCCAATGATCCAGCACTCTCTACTGCCACACAAAGGCATAAAACAGTTATTACATGATTCATGAGCTTAATTGATTGTGCACTAAAGCATTGCTGTCAGGAGATTCAAAGTATTACAGATCATGAATTCTAATTATTTAGTTGTACTACTTACATTTGCATTACATGGCAGACTACATATTTCCCAGAACATGAATCTAAGATAGGACTGGGTAAATAATTGAATTTAAATTGTGATTACAGTTATTGCTAAACTGTTCACTTCTACAGTGGCTTTAAAAGATAAATCACAAAACATTATTAATAAATGACAGTGCATGTATTCTTTCTTTGTAAGTAACTTTTAACAGTACAAATATCCATAATCAAGCTGACCTAAAATTTATATTGTCACTTCCAACAAAATAAAAACTATCTTAAGATCTACTTCCTGAATCTTCCACTGGTCTTTATACTTTTTGAGTAAACAGTAATCATACATTTCACAGAACAGCCACAAGTAAAAAAAACAAAAAAACAAAAAAAACAGAAATGGTTACCTGCAGAGTGCTGCCTTTGAGTTTTGAGACAGAGCATCAGATACTGAGCTGTCACTAGAAATCCTCTTCCTCTGTAAATCTCGGATCCTAAAAAATAAAACAAAGAAACAAAGCCAAACAATAAGATACAAATATGAGGAAACAATGCAGATCAAGCCCTTTCCAATATGCTGCATACACTGAAACAAAAATCAACAAGTTAACACAATAATCAAAACAATTACATAATAAATAGTAAATCAGAATAAAACCAACAGAGTAAAAAAAGAATAGACCAATAAGAGACCAATCAATAAAAGCAAATCAATAAAACAAACAAGAGAGGAGCGCACAACTCACACTGTGTTACATGCCAGAGAATATATTAGAGTAAAAATAAGTCCACTCTGACGACAAACCCCATAATTTACCTAATGAAATAAAATTAATTTATAAATATATATGTACAATCAGAAAATACTAAAATATTAACTGTTAAACCAAGTGTATTTTTTCTAAGAAAATAATAATAATAATAACTTTTGACTAACTGGTTTATATATTGGACATGTCCTAAAATATTATATGACAGAATCGCTCATCCCTAATTTAAATAACAGGGTATTGCTGTTCAGTATTCTGTATTTAGTATTAGGATATTCTGTTTCCACTCCAACATAAGTGGGTGGAAGAAATTTTTACTGCAGTGGTAAGGCTAATTTCTGGTTTATTTTTCCTCTTGTGTTGGATAGTATTCAGTTGTATTCAGTATTGATCGTCTCTATATGAAAACAATAGCCGCAGAGACCGGTCAGTGTTCCCCGCTCGTTGTCATGGAAACAGCACTTCAGAGATCGGCAGGAGTTCGTTTTGTTGGAGATGGTTTCAGATAACGACCAGCTGCTGCCCGTTCACACCAGCTCAGTTCATTCACACATTCAGTCATCACAATAGAGATTGTAGTGCGTACGGTGGACACTAGGAGGCGCTCAGCTCACACGGAAGAGACTAGTCACTATTGTGTTTAGAGAGGAGCAGATACTTCATGATTTGATCCTTTGATGCGTGATTGAAGTTTTGGTTGAGATGACAAAGCTGTTAGTTGAGAAAAATGCTCTCTAAAATTTGTACTAATAAAGTAGGAAATAAAACATCTATTACTACTTTTATGATATTATTGCTGTTACCAATAATACTAATGCTACTAGAGTTTACAATTTTTGAAAGGTTCAAGTTAGAATATATAATACTTTATATATTCCTCAAGATGTTACACTTTTCAAATTATTATCTAAAAAAAAAAAACCACACACACACACTTTTTCTATTTTAAAAGTAGAGTATGTAGCCTGCATTTAAAAACTCACAAACTGAACCTGGGAAGTGCTAAGGTTGAGGTAGTATGGTTTAAATCAACTGGAACTTGTGTACTTTTTGTAGTTAAATGAATCAACATTACAAGTGTAATCAGTAAAAATAATATTAGATTTTGACATTACTCCATATCGAGTTTTACTCATAAAACGTGAAAAGAAAATTCTCCATACTTTATATGATCCAGTATGTCACTGTCTCACCTATTAGCTGCTGAGTTGGTGGGCGTGGATGGGGAGGTGGGAGAGGAGCCGAAGTTGAACTCTCTCTGTTCGTCTGAGTCCACGAGGTCCGGCATGGCGGGGGATGTCCCCACTGTCTCTGTCTGCACCAACTCTGGGTCTAGAATGTATAACTCTTCCTGAGCGATCTCTGTTACGTAGTTCAGATGCTCCTAAAACGCACAGCACACAGTTCATGTGGTGAGGAGAGGAACCAAGAGGGTTACTAAATAACTGTGTTAATTTGTTGGTCATTATATTGTTATAAATGTGATAATGCTGTTTAAAAAGAACAACTTCCAGCTTCCTGTTATTTGCAATATTTTGAGGACTTTTACCATTCATAATATATTTTTCCCAATGATTCTAGGATAAACCCAAAGGGTAGCATTGATTTAACTATTGCAGTCACCATTCACAAATTCTAACTCTATTAATTACATCTTCAGTTGCTTTACAAATGACTAAAGTGTAATTTTGTACCTGAGCTCTGTCAATCCTGTAGAAACGGTCAGCAGTAGTACCTAGTCAGAAAAACAGAAATGTTAAAATTTCATATTATTGTTATCTTAGGGCAGCAAGTTGTTAAACTTTTTATTTAGTCATATATTTGTGTACTTTGTCTTATTCATTTTGTACTTACAGTCAAGGAAACACCATTTCATGGACAGCTTCTGAGATGAAAAACACTCTCCTCTCATCGGATCATTGTCCTGTAAAATTAAACATTTGCAATCAACATCACTCTGTTTTTATGTTAATTTTAAACCTTTTTTGTTCAAAATAAATCACAGTGCTTTTTACCTGATCAGTGTCGTCCTGCAGTCTCTCTATATGCCGCCGGCAAGTTTCCAGATCACAGTCTCCAGGAACAGTGATAAGACCTAGGGGAGTGGCTATAAGAGGTACACAAAATAATTTAAATTATTATTGGTCAAACTTTTCCAAAAAGTCAATTTTAATGTGTGTAAGTTACTGACAGGCGTCTTTGAGCTGGTCTTTGTCGTAGTGCAGAGCCTCATATGCGGCCATACTGATCCTGTTCACACGAATCTGCAGCTTCTCTGGCACCGGCTGTTGACTGTCAGGCAAAAATAATACTTCTTAAAGACAATATATATATTTTCTACTCAAATCTGAGAGCAAAATACTTATTTCTTGCTTTTCAGGCACTGATGTTTTTCCTGATCTTACATATCTTTGTCACATACAGGCAACCACAACTTTTTCTTTTAACCACAAAGCTCTAATTTCTACAGTCTTGGCATGAGATCACAAGAGCAGTGATACCCATCCAGAAATACAACTGACTTGGCATTTATTAGTCTTGTATGGTGCTTTCTTGCATTACTCATTCACATCCCACACTAGCCAGAGTGTGCTAGCCATCACCATCAATCAACAACACAACATATTTATACATAGCAAGGCTGATGAAGTGTCTTGCTCAAGAACACAATGACACTTGTAGTTGTTGGGATCATACTGCCAAACTTTGGTCTTAATACTCTACCCAAAGAGGCCTTATCTTCACACTTAAATATCTGAATGTAAGGGTTGTGGTTCTCACTCATTGAGGTGGGGCATGGAGATCCTCCTCTTGGCCTTCTGGACCATGTTGGCCTGGGAGCGAAGTCTAATCCTGATGATGGAGGGGGCCAGTTTACAGGGCTCTCCGTCCACCTGCATCGGGATGGACTTGAACGTGCTCAGAGTCACTTCTCTGCACTGATGCAGCCGCTCACCGTGACCGCCCACCTGCAGCGTCGCCTGGGTAATGATCAGATTTACACTATGTAACAACTAAAGTTACATTCTAGGGAATTTATTTTGTTCATGTAGAATTACAAGTTTCATAACATATATGCCAAAATCTCATATGATAAATTTCTTTGAAATGTTGCAAAGAAACATCACTGTATATAGACAACTATTGTAACTTTGTACCAATTGTAAAGTAAATCCAATATTAGTAACAAACACAGACCAGTGACGTCATGGTGAAGCCGATGACCTCGATACAGCCGTCGTCGTGTCTCTGAGGCTCAAAGTCATGGTGTTCCCCCGGGTTTCCCCACGGTACTGTCCCGGCACAGTATCTATCCAAATGAACATGTTAAACAGGAGTACAGTAAGTCTTAATATTTTTCTTTTAGTGGATTAACATTATATTAACAGTTTTAATAAAAGTAATTTGTGCAAAAAGGACTGCATTTGATAAATTATTTTATTAAATCTGAGACCCATGTTTAAGATGAGCATACAAACTGATGCATGTAAAGAATTAGATGTGTGAGTGGGTAGGACCACACAGTTTGAAAACAGGAGAAATTAGATATTTTTTAAATACCAAAATACTCCTTAATCGACTCATATTACACTATTTTTGACCTGTGTTCTATGTCTTTGTTTTAATGTTTCACCTGGGGATGTTGAGGAAGAGGAGGCACTGAAGCTTCAAATCTTGTATTTTGGCAGTAAGGTCTGTCCCATCACACTGAGGAGAGATAAATACAGAAAAAATAGATGAACTTCAAATCATCAAAAGTATTTTAAGATTATTAGCAGAGGCACCTCTTCGTATTTAGTTTTAATTTTTCCATTAATGACATAGAGGTTTAGGACAATGAACATAGCAGAGCGTACCACAACTCGGATGTGCTTGGCGAGATCTTTGGAACTCCCGCTGAGGAAATCGGAGAAGGCCGTCTGAAAAGCACAAACACAGGTGTGCCTCAGATTAGATTCAATTTCAAATCTCTGTTTTATTCTCATCTGGACAAAAGGACGCACTTACTCCTGCATAGAACATTTTATTCCTGAATCGACTGTTGAACTTCTCCGGATTCGCCTCTGAAATTACAAAAGGTTTGATTAAAATAACAATAAGGTCAATGTTAGAAACCCTTGGACACTGTAACTGTCTATATTGTATTTTATATGAATTATGTCTCTTATTGTGTAAAAATTCTTGATTAAGAGTTTGACGAATAGACATAGTCCATAATACACAGACTGAAACATACATCAGTAAACATGATATACTATTTGGGTTTTTATTTTGCTTATTTTCAACAAAAATCAAGTTTTATACTTTCAATGCACAGCTCATTCGAATACCCTGGCACCCTAAAAACCTCAAAGCTTATGTCACTGCAAACTAAGTAAGAAAATCTAACTTTTAAATAAGGGGAAAAATGTGCTCACCTCTTGATTCATGGAAGCCCAGTGTGACGTGAGCATCAAAGCCCAGACTGAAGTAGTTATTGAAGACGTCAATGGGAAGCTAAATGCAAAATTAGTTTTTCAGTGTTAAGAAATGTACAACCAATACTTTATATACATAGAAATATAGTTGAAGCAAGATGGAAAATTTAAGTCTAGATGTAGCATTAGAGTTGTCCAATCAATCAATACTATAACTATAACTGAAACTACATATTAACTTGAGCAGGTATTGATCCTGCGAGGGGGGACAAAAAAACAATAACAACACAATATGGTGCATTGGCAAAAGTCTCTGGCCACGAAGTATCCAGGTAGACTGTCTCAGTATAGATTACAATGGGCTATAAAAATATACTAACTAAACCAGGGAAGGATAACATTGACAGAGTATCAACTAAACTTAATATTGTTTTGAATATGACTTTTGTCCATAATATCTATTTTTGTATGACTACTTTAAGCACCTTGTCAGTCTGCTGCTCGTCCCTGTCCTCAGGCCGGGCCTCTGGGTTTGGCTCCACCTCGAGGTCCCATCGGTCCAGCTGCACTATGTTCCCATCCTCCACGTGGGACAGGATCTTTGTAATGGGCTCATCTGTGTAACCCTGAGCCAGAATGGAAGTCAAAATTAGTCACTTTATTCAGTGGAAGTGATAGAAAATGTTTATGTTTCTATAGTAAGGTTTTGCCAAGAGACACTACTCACCCCACCCCAGTTGAGTGTCCGGGCCAAGTCATTCCCCGTCCCGAGTGGTAAAATGGCGACTGGTGGTGGAGGCCGGATCTTCAATTGGTCTAGCACTGATAAAATCCATCCCACCTGCACAAACAAAAGGATTGTGATTTCGTGTTTGGCTTTGGATACAATAAACACTTGAAGATTGTTTTTTTAAACATAGTACACAACTAAAAATGAAAATATCTGGAAACTTTTCATACACGATAATAAAATAACTGAACCCACTCACCGTTCCATCTCCCCCACAGGCCAGTATCCTTAAGTTTGGCACTTTGGCATAGAGCTCTAACCTAAAGAAGAAATTAGTATCAGTACATCATAGTAGGTATTTTGACATGAATCAGTTTATAGATATACTAATTATTCAGATCATGAAATTGCAAAAATGACAATATAAATAAAATCAAGTAATCTCTATTCAGTTCAATATACTTCTGATTTTTGTCAGTGTTCCATAAAAAGTTTACAATTTGAGTTTTGGTTTTACCCGTCTTTGGGTCCAGACTTTGACAGATCAAACACCTGCCGAGGGTTTAGATACCACATGAAGGACTGGATGATTTTTGCTCCCTGAAAAATTAAGATTTTTAGGTATAATTATTTCTTTTTGACAATAAAATGTAAGAATTTTGTGAGCCAGTACCTGATTTCCTCCACTCTTTGGGTTTACAAACACTAAGAGAGGTTTCATTAACTGAGAGGGAAGAGGCTTCACTAAGAACGGCTTCCACCGACCATCCTGGAGCTGACATGAAAGACAATTTTGTGTAACCAAACAATATATCCATACAAACATTACTGTAAAGTACGCCATATAGAATGGAATGGAATACATAATATAGTTTAGTTTAATTTTAGGCCATATTCACCTCATATTCACAGGCCTTTTGAAATCTAAACAACTAATTGATTAATCAAAAGAATAACAACCAGATTAATTTATGAGTCCAGGTGCTCAATTCAGATATGACAATTGAAGGAATAATCTAAAGATGAAATTGTATTGCAAACTTGTAAATCAAATCCTAACTGTGAACAGTCATTGCTACCGACTGTCTTTTTAAAAAGGGACTGTAGCATCTACTGTATTTTTAATTTTAGAACTTTTGTAATTTGCTCAACTATTCTTTATGCCTTTATTTATTTTATTTTATTTATTTATTTATTTATTCATTTTGAGCAGCTTCATACATTTACTATGCACAGAGTGCACATGTACCACAGCATTCTCACCTCTGCTCCCTTTTTGCTCGATTTATTGCTTTTCAGTGACGTCCTCTTCTTCTTTTTACTGGACTTTAAAGATGTCTGCAGAATAGATAGAAACATGTTTTCTAGATACAACAAGAACAAGAAACAACATCTACATAGAAATGTGTAGATTTAGGGGAGCTAAAATGTACATAATCATGATCGCTCATTTTTGCTACATTTTTGATTGTTCATTTTTGCGACAAAATACAATGAATGCACTTTAGAAATTGTAGATATAAAAAAAAACTTTTAACCTGTGGTTTTCGGACTCGAATGATCCAAGTGGGTGGGACTATAACAGCGGCATGAGCTCCTAAAGAACAGCACTCCTCGATCTGCTGCAGCATGAAGCATGTCACCTTATTGTGATACTGAAACACACAATTAAAAAAGATAAAACTAATGATACTGGTGGCAAAGAACAAATACAGTGATAACTAAATTACAAAGAAATAATTACGAAGAAACTTTAAAACTCAAAAATATTATACTGTTTTAAACAAGTTTAAATGAAAATAAGAGCATGGACAGTTTTTATTTATTACTAAATGTTCATTGTTTATCCTGGTGTGATTTTATATTGTATTACTACTCACAGCCTGTTTACACCATGAGCAGCTGATGGCCACAATCTCTTTACTGTGAAATGAAAACTTCTGTTGAAATCCCTGTTAAACATAAACATGGAGGTTAGTTTATAAAGTAAAAATTAGAGATGCACAGATATCGATACTGGATCCAGAAAGATGTACTGAAGGTTCAGAGCATATCGTTTAGAATAGAGTATATCGTTTAGACCATTTACTAGCCACTGTTGACACTAAGCATCTAAAAACATATTTCATTGTGTACAAAACCACTGTAGACAGACTGATGGAAAAATAATAATTCTAAGTAGAGGTCGACCAATATGGATTTTTCATGACCGATGCTCACGCTGATTGGTTAGAATCCACAGAAACCGATGGCCACTGCTGATATTTATGGGCTGATATGTGGAGACAATTTTTATTATTTTACCCAAGTTATGTGATTTAAATTGACTACAAACTCAGTCAGAGCCCTTTTTAACCCTAACCTATAGGGGAGCTGTGTAGTCATGTTTAGTGCATATTGATCTCCTCTGAAGTTTTACGACTGATACATTAAAAAGTGCAAATATTGTATCAGCCAATCGATATAACATATATAATTTGTCAGCCTGATTATCCAACATATTCACTCGAGGTACAGAACTACAGATATCGGTACAACTGTGCAATTATCATGCTTGAATTGTGATTGCAATTATTGCTTTGAATATGAATTACATTGACATGAATGAATTACATTTACAAAAATGTAAATATGTTCAATTAAATTCTGTTTTGACTGATATGGCTGCTTGCTTCATAAAGTATTACAAATAAATTAAAAGAAAAATATATTTATAATAGTGATTTCAATTATCACCCAAGTTATTGTAATGGTAATTTGATCATTGCCAAAAAGAAATTCTGTTTTCTTAAGTTTTGTCTAAATGCGTAATTTCTATGTAATGCAATCCCTCAGCTGTCCAGGTAGGATCCATAACAAAAGAGAAATTCAATTCTGCCAACTGGACGCAAGTTTTTTGATCAAAAGTTCTGATCCTCAGTTCTGATCAGACATTGCCTTTTATCTACCTGAATGGAACAGCTAACTACCCTGAAACTACTTTGAAACTAACATACCTACTTGTTTACAGTTTCTGTTTGCCAGCTAGGTGTACTGAACTACACTAAGTGTAGGCAGTAGGCATGCTTCACACTTCGTGTAGTTCAATAGATCTACAGTAGCTAACAATCAGAACCTGTAAACAAGTAGATGTGCAAGTTTCAGAGTAGTTTTCAGTCAGTTGATTTTCTCTTTTGCTAAATGCATAATGTGTAAGTTTGTTGTTGTCTAAAAGAGGCTAACCTTTCCACATTGGCGACATTTCCCCGCCTGCCGCCTCCTGTGCACCCAGTGATGCCTCACAACGCTCGGCTGAAAGAGAAAACTGTTTTTAATGGAGGTGTAGGCTCAGTTATTTTCACTCTTCACACCAAATTCACAGACACAAATAATCAGCATTCAAATAATTTTTAGTGTAGTTTACAAGTTTCATAAGAATAATTAAAAAACATAACAATTTAACAACTTAAAACCATTTGACAATTTATTTCATACTGAGAAAATATTAATCAACATTAACACAGCAAACTTATCTAAAGGAGCACTATGTAACTTTTCTGGTGTTGGATCTGTCAGCTGCTTGTCTCCATTGAGATGTTATAGTTTTTCCCTAGATTCCACACATAGCAGTAAACACCTCGATCTCCGCGGAGTCAAGCAGCATGACAAAATACAGGTTAGATCTGTGGAGAGGCATCCCTGCAAACAGTAAGAATGCATGCTTTTCCATGCAAAAAAGTTTAAAGCTACACTAAACATTCCAGGCAAAGCATTAACAGGTTCATGGAGACAAGCAGATATCAGACCCTCTACCAGCACATAGTGCCCCTTTAATTGCAATAGGCATATTTTCAGATGACTCAAAACTAGATGGGAAATAATCTAAGACTGCATAAAGTCTAAAATCTATAATGAAAGCTGCACATAATCAGAACTATGTGTAATGTGTGATGGAAATTGATATTGTGGAAACATTTCTCTCAATCAGTCTTTGTGTAAATGAATGTGATTTCTACCTGAAACCCAGACCAGTCATTAACATGTTTTACACATGCGCAGACACAACTGTCCCCACCCCCAAGGAAACTGTGTTGTCCTCAAATGTAAGTTAAGTCTGTGAAACAAAAGTAGATATGTATGTAACTTGTATTTCTGTATAAATACTCAGAGGTCAGATGGCCTGGGGCAGATGCTCTGGAGGGAATTCTTCAAGACATATATAATTTATATATAATAAACACAATGAACCAATGAAAAAACACATTTAAAACTACAGCAATTTAAGGGATGTGACAATAAATTTTACCAACCATTTGTGTCAAGTGACTGACCTCTCTGACAGTCCGAGATCCTGGTTCCCTGAATGAAGGCTTGCACCTGAAGTTTATCTGAAAAGAGAATAAATATAAATAAATAAATAAAACAATCACACTAAATTAAAAAACTAAAACCAGTTTTACCTTCTCCAACTGCTCCATGCACATTGTGTGCACTGAAATCTTACAACCAGCACACTTCTTCCTGGCCACTGACTTTTGCTGTAAAGAGAGAAAATGAAAAAATTATTAATTACAGATGCATTCTGTAACTTTTCCAGATGGATAATCCACCACCTGCTTGTTTATGTTGTTGTTCTGTATTTAGATGTTACTGCTTTGTCTGGAATGGTATAAACCTATCTATCTACATGGAGACAAACATTGCAATACAGGCAATGCAATAACATCTCCATAGAGAGCAGAAGGTGGCGGACCCTTCAACAAAAAAGTCACTTGACACTCCTTTAAATAAGAGACTGACAATGTGTTTTTTGTTTCTTGTTCAAGGCCTGATACAAGAGATTGGGTTGATATGTAGGGCAAATTTTAATAATCTTCTCAAAATTATGTAATTTAAATTGCTACAAACTCACACAAAGCCCTGTTTAACTATAATTCTGTAAGAGTTTTGTATTCAGGCTAATCATTACCTAAACTTAAGTGTTCAAATAATTCTTTACAGTGGAGTAAATAAGTATTGATCCCTTGCTGATTTTGTAGGTTTGCCCACTGACAAAGAAATAAACAGTTTTATTTTAATGGTAGATTTATTTTAGCATTGAGATATAGAATATCAAAAAGAAAATCCCGAAAATCACATTACAGAAAATATATGAACTGTTTTGCATTTCATTCTGTGAAATAAGTATTTGATCCCCTACAAACCATTAAGAGCTCTGGCTCCCACAGACCAGTTAGACACTTCTAATCAACTCATCACCTGAATTAGACCCCTGTTTTAACTAGTCACCTGTTTAAAAGACCCCTGTCCACAGAATCAGTCCATCAATCAGACTCCAAACTCTCCAACATGGGAAACACCAAAGAGCGGTCAAAGGATGTTGAGGACAAGATTGTAGACCTGCACAAGGCTGGAATGGGCTACAAAACTATAAGCAAGAAGCTGGGTGTTAAGGAGATAACTGTTGGTGCAATTGTTTGAAAATTTAAGAAATATAAAATGACCATCAATTGATGGTCTGGGGCTCCACACAAGATTTCACCTTGTGGGGTTTCAATAATCATGAGAACAGAGAGAAATCAGCAAAGAACATCACGGGAAGAGCTAGTCAATGATCTCAAGGCAGCTGGGACCATAGTCACTAAGAAAACCATTAGAAAGACTTTATGCCGCAATGGATTAAAATCCTGCAGTGCTCCAAGGTCCCCCTGCTTAAGAAGGCACATGTGCAGGTCAGCCTGAAGTTTGCAAATGAACATCTGAATGATTTAGGGAGTGATTGGGAGAGCTCAACTCGCCGTGGAGGAAGAGAAATGCTGCCTATGACCCATAGACTGTATAAAAGAAGTGGACTAAGTGAGTGTGACATCACCCGTAGTGTTCAGCGCCACTCAAATAAGGCTTGCAATGCTTACGGTTACAGGAGTGAATCTGGAGCCAGGCTCCATATTATGAATAGGATTTTTTTGATGGACAAAATCGCGAAAAAAAAATTCAGGATCATATAGAGCGGGTTTATACGAACATTTTAAGACCAAAATGACTAGGCTTACTACAGCAGTTACAGAAAGAGGGACGACAAGATTCTAATGTAAATCAATTGGAGCCAGAAGAGCCCCCTGGTGAACTTCCTATTTGCGACAGCTAGCGTGTCAGCTATGTCCAGTAATATATACGGCCTATGCTATGACTCCAAAAACACCATCCCCACCATCAAGCATGGAGATGGAAACATTATGCATTGGGGCTGTTTTTCTGCCAAGGGCACAGGACAACTTCACCACATCAACGGAAGGATGGACGGAGTCATGTACCGTAAAATCCTGAGTGACAACCTCATTCCCTCCTCCAGGAAACTGAAAATGGATTGTGGATGGGTCTTCCAACATGACTGACCCAAAACATACAGCTAAGGCAACGAAGGAGTGGCTCAAGAAGAAGCACATTAAGGCCATGGAGTTGCCCAGCCAGTCTCCGGACCTTAACCCTACTGAAAACCTATGGAGTTACCAAGTGACAGCCACAAAACCTTAATGATTTAGAAATGATCTGCAAAGAAGAGTGGACCAAAATTCCTTCTGATATGTGTGCAAACCTGGTCATCAACTACAAGAAATGTCTGACCTCTGTGCTTGCACACAAGGATTTTGCTACCAAGTACTAAAGTCTTTTTTGGCTAGAGGGTTCAAATACTTAATTCATCGATGAAATGCAAATCGGTTTATAGTTATTTTCTGGATTTTCTTTTTGATATTCTGTCTCTCAATGTTAAAATAAACCTCTTATTAAAATTATATATTGTTCATTTCTTTGCCAGTGGGCAAACCTATAAAATAAGCAAGGGATCAATTACTTATTTCCTCCACCGTATACATACCCTTTAAGCAGCAAGTTGGCTGAAACAAAATATCAGCCTGTGAATTAAGGCCCAATATCTGATGATATATTTATATATATGATCTAACTGATACATCACTGATCTAACTGATACATCACCGATCTCTCACTGATCTGATGAAGAGTTGTAAAAAGCATTTAAAATCAGATACTAGTCAATCCTAAAACCAATATTGAAACTAGATACTCATTTGAGCAACCATTGATACTGCAAATGCATCACATTAACACAGTAACATTTTTGATGTCCTGAACAGTTTTGTATGAGTTTGAACAAGTATAAGAACTCATAGTAACATAAAGTAAATGACAATTATTTTGTATTGAAAATAACTATTATAAAAATATATATATATATCTTCATTGTGGTATCATAATCGGTGGTATTAAGATTCTTTAGCATTGAAATAGTGTTTAAAATTTTAGTAAAAGTCATTTTTATCTCCTTTGTCTCACCAGAGACTTGGCGATGCAGTACTGCTCCCCCACATAACAGAAATCTCCAGAGCCACTCGTCTCAAACCAGATGTGGTCACCGAACTGTGCATTTTCCTGAAGAAAAAAAAAAAGGTAAGTGATAATCAATACACAAATAATGGCAATTTGTAGGACGTGAAAACAACCCCATATTGACAGTGACATAATGACAGGAGGCAGAGGACACTCACGGTCCAGTCGATGGAGCTGCTGGGCTCTGGGCGCGGCTCTGTGGAGGTGGGCCCCGTGTGCTGGAGACTGGACTTCGCAATGGCTTTTCTGCAACAAGAAAAACAGACAAAACAGTTTAAAGTACTTTATTATTTATTTGCATCTATATTATTTATGAATTTAGGTTTGCTGCAACGATTTGGCAATAGGGTTCTATAAAATCAGATACCAATCAATACTCAAAAAAATCTAAATTAAAACTAGGATCGAAACTATTTGAAAAAGTACTGATACTAAAAAAGTCATATCAACAGGACAGAAATGAACCTTTCTTGAATAGTTTTAGCATGATCTTGATCTTGAGCTGTACCAGAACTAGTATAAGACTATATATACCTGGAAGAATGAGGAAGTAGACAGATATAAAACCACATATAATAATATAACTAAGTACTATTTAATGTTGGAAATGACATTCTGCTGTCCAAATAAGAGCATTTTTTACTATGATTGTGGTATTGGAATCCATGTATCAAGTCTATTCCTAAGTATCAAAATCGAGTTTGAAATGTTAGTATCATGACAACACTATTTGGCAAGTGTTTAAGTCAGATGCCCTTCCAAAGAAAGCATGCCATCTGGTAAATTTTGAGCCAGTCATTCTGAGTAATATTTTTAGACAACACTTCTTTACAACCTAGGTCACAGTGACATTGAATAAACTTAAAAGCATCTGGTGCTCAATATAACAGATGAACCAGCACCAGAAATCTGTAATAAGTGATTTTAGCAAGTACATGCAGTTACCATGTTGTTTTTAATGCTATCATAATTATGCATTTCACCAAGCACTCTGAATCATCTCATTAATGCAGCCTACAGACCAATCAAGTGCTAACTTACATGTTGAAAGCAGTAATGAAAAAAGCCATGCTCTCATCATGCAGTTAACATCAAATACCCTTCCACCTGTTTGGGTTTGGGACCTGCACGGCTCAATACCCACAGTTGCAAAGTAGTAATACAGTTTCCACAAATGTATCGTATTTTGATTATAACTGGTGTATTTTTCTGTTATATGTTATAATTATACTATATGTGTACATCCTAAAAGTAATATTAAACCCCTATTAAATACATTTAATACACAAACAGTTTAGTAATATGCAAATGTGTGTGTGTTTTTTTATAAGTAAATAAAGCAAGCATGTATCTATAATATATGTTTTAAAATACTCAAATAGTGATAATTGTTAGCACTATTGTAACTGATCAACAAAAAATGCTTTTGAATTATCATGCTGAAGTAGTAAGTACAGCTTTTGTGAATGGGACTCCTAACACAGAGAAGGATAAGAGGTATATGTAGACAATAGACTTGATATAAAATGGTTCAAATGGGAGTCAATTAGCGTCAGAGAAACACCATGACAAAGACCGGACGGACTGTGTCTTTGTAAAAAACGAACCACTAATGAAGCTTCTCCAGGACGATGCATCGCTCTGCTCCAGAATGTGGCTACACAATATACCTTCACACAATGACTGCTAGTACTTCTCACATGGGTGTAGATCCTGTTCTAGTCCTGGTTCTAGTCCTCTTGTAGTGCTGATTTCAGCCCTGATTTAGACCTGGTTTATTCCTGGTTTAGTCCTGGTTCTGCTGCTGGTTCTAGTGTTGGTTCTAGTGTTGGTTCTAGTCCAAGTTTAACTGCATGTTTAGTCAGTTTTGTATGGTAGACATAGGGGCATGTGTCTGTGTCTGAAAAAAGCACTGAACAAAAATACTCTCCCTCGACACTGTCAGATTGTCGCTGGGTCATATCACGACTCCAGATGAACTGTTACAGATGGCATTTTGAGGACTTGCTCATTTAAAAAACATAATATACATAATTCCTAAATTTTTCGTTCTTAGCATGTAGATTTAGATGCAAAAAAATTTTTATTGATAGAAATATGTGTTATACAGTACATTTGTCTCAACAAGCAGCAATGTTTTGTTGTGAATAGCCAAAGATCTTAAAAAATGTTTACCTTTAAAACATGTAATGATGAAATGAAAAAGAAAATATTAAATTTTTGACTGACAGACATAGCAGGAACAGATGTCTCTAAATAAAATCAAATTAATATTTTAAAGCTCTGGATGTTTTGGTCAAAACGCTATACCTTTTATTAGGTCTTCTGTGTGATGCTGTAAAGTGCTCTATAAATAAATGTGAACTAATTGATATGTGGAACTACATACAGCAGGAAGGCACTCCAGCTCTCCAGGCGAGAGTCATAGCCCCCCATCGGGCTGAGGGCCCCGGGGCCTCGGTAAAAGGCTGGGTGGTGCATATGGTACACGGAGCTCCTGCGGTTTGGGGGCAGCGGCAGTCCTCGTCCAGGCCACGGGCTACCGGCTTTAGAAATGGTTGAAATTCTCCTCCTTTTACTTTGAATCGAACCGCGCTGCCGATAACACCACCCAGTCTCTCCTCCAAAAATTTGTGAAGAGTTCCTACGAAGGCAGCGTGGGGCACGTATCAGACGAGACGAAGTGGGAGGAGCTGGACAAGGAGTGGGTGGCGGCTGTGCTGGAGTGGGCATGACTTCTCTGCATGTTTTAGCAATGTCCAATGAAGGCAAAGGAGAGGAAGACTCCGGCGGATCAGAGCGCTCTACTTGGTCGTCCTCCTCTGGAAGCTCCTCCCCCTCTGAGATTTGGCTGTCGTCTGATTGGGTGTCATAATCACTGCTGCTGTCGTCGTCTCCATCCGATTGGAGCCCGCGCACCTCCACCTGTTGCTCACCGTGAGGGCCCTCCCCTTCATCTGTCATTTGTAAAAGACTGGCCAACAACATGGAAGGTCCCAAAAGGTGTGTATCTATCGTGCGTAGTTTTCCAGCTTTCCGCCGTCGAACTGCAAATCGTGGATTAAGACATGGGGTAGTTGTGCTCGACCTCCTCCTACCAGGACCCCCTCTCTGTCGGGACACAATCCGCCCACTGCTAACACACGGCACCCCCTGGAGTTGGACACTGGATCTGCGACGTTGACAAAGAGTGGAAGAGGCCAGTCCGGCGCTGGACCTGCGACGTGCCTTGCTTGTGGGCACAGCAACACTTGGTCTCCTGTGTCTGGTGGAATCTGTATCCCTGGGCTTTGCTCCATCTTTTCTCCTAAAGTGGCGTCGGAAAAACGTGTCCATGATGACGTTTAAACACTCCTCTCACTGTTGGAAGTAAACAGGAGTTAGCTTTAAGAACGTTTAGGAAAATGAACCGAGTTAAATATGGTAAGAGTACGGTCTTAAAACTTCGGTACAGCAAGTCTGATCGTAAAAGTAAAACATGTTAAAAAACCTGTTGGCACGTGACCGTTTAGAGAAGCAAGGAGGAGCAAATGTCGGATACTTGAAATATGTTTTCAGTAAACACTGTAATACCACTATTGTATTATTCATGAAGTGTTAGGCTAGTTTTCACTCTGTTGTGTTTTGTAGTTTTCTGAAACATTAACAATTTATGTATGTATTTATTACTGGATAGCATTTTGCAATTCATTTTAATGAATAATTTATTTTATATAATGTAATTTTTTATATATTTATAAATGTATTTACATACACACATCATTATTGCTTCTCCAGACTGGGATTGTGCTGATAATGTTCATTCTATTTAAAAGGACCTTCTTTTCCTATTTTTACAATATTAAACTTCTTTAATTCTTTAATAAAAACAAAAGTCCAACAATTTCTGTACATATTTTAATATCAAATTTTAATTTTGGCCATCACATCCTTCTTATTAGTCTTTATGCCAATTGGCAATTTGTGTTCAAGTGAGCAAGACACTACACAATTACTTTTATAGCAAATCATTCATCCAATAACCCATGGGGAAACCAGTTCAACGTTTTTACCCTTTTCTATTACTTCAGCCCCACCATTATACAAGAGCAAGAGCAGTTGACCTGTCACCAAATTTCAAGTCCATTTTCCTCTGAGAAACACAGACACATGAATAATAAAGAGCTGAGGGGAAGTGCCTGACAAGGGGGTACACAGCAGGACCAGGAAGCAGTCATCTCAGAGTGTCAAACACCACTACAATTCAAATTAAAACATACACAACATAAACATACTGAAACATTAACAAATTGAAACCAACTATGGCCAGTTAAAAAGCAGTAATCAATCAATATTTCAGAATCATAATCATTTGTCAAGATGATAAAAAAAAAGAGACAATGTTCTTGCAGTTATGCTTCTTTGTTGGATACATGGTTACAATAAGCTGTAATACACTACACTTATTAACAGAGCCATACGTGACTATAGACAATATGTTACTGCTATAAGGAAGTAGTGGTTTGTCATTTGATTATCAGGCTTGAGTTGGTTTGTTTAGGGCTGCATGGTAAGCAGACTGATAACAAATCATTATTTACGACCCCATGGTTTTAGCTATTAGCAAACGTGATATTTCAAGATTTGACGGATGAATTAGACGATGAATATGTGCCTATCTTGAGGGAAATTACTTGCAGTGTTGAGACAATATTATTTTTATTGTAGTATCCTTCTTTGTATTATGCATGGTTATGATCTAAGATATTATACTACACTTACTAACAAAGCCATATGTGAGTATTACAGTATTAATTTATGGGGCTTTGTGGTTCTTACTGATACAAGAAAGAGGTGGTTTACCATTTGATTATCGTGATCGGACTTGAGTTGCAGTTTGTTTAGAATTGCATGGTGACCTTTAGGTAGACTACAAACATTATTATTAATCATTACGTTTATTAAGATAAAACATTGGACTTTTAACCAAATTATATTAAATACATTATATTATATTAAATCAAGTTATGGCAGCATTGTTTTAGCCTTTAGCAAATGTGATATTTCAAGATGTAAGAGATGAATTAGCCTGAAACCAAAATTTTGTTAGAATACTAAATACTTGAAGTTTATTGTCTATAGTAGAAATCTGTCTGTGATTAACTATCGCAGTTCTCAATAAGTTCTTTACTTTAATGCTCAACATCACAAGTGAAAAGCAAACAAACTCAAAATATTATATACACAAACACACAACCCTGCATATTTAAGCTGAGTCCTCCTTTCAAACAGAAAACACTCTAATTCCACCTTGTGATGTCATGTGGTAATACAGGTGTTTTTAAACTCCATACACCTTCACTAGAATCATTTGGATGATTTTAGACCTGTAATTTCCAATTTCTACTAAACAAAAGGTAAAAGGTAGCTACTGACTTGAAAATGTCTGCTTTGTGACATGACAATGTGGACCACAGCATTTTGAGCTTTGGTGATATAGACCTATTTATAATAAAATGATTATTCAAACATGTGTGAATGAAACAAAACACAACTCCAGATATGTTTTTGATGAGGTAAGAGAAGTCTATCATGGCTTAAGGCACAAAAGAGTCAATTGTGTGTAATAAAGGACCTTTAATATCATGCAGTTTAAAGCCTAAATCACTCATACTACCAAAAGACTTCTGCAGAACAGCTGCTGACAAGGATCAGGAAGAAAGAGCATATCACACCAGTACTGAAGTATCTGCACTGGCTTCCTGTGAGCTTCAGGACAGATTTTAAAGTTCTTTCATTGGTTTATAAAGTTTTTAATGGTCTTAGTCCTATTTATTTATCTGATCCGCTTTTATCATAAGAGCCCTCTCAGGTTCTGAGGTCCTCAGGTAGTCATCTTTTAACTGTCCCAAAAATTCAAATCATCATCATCATCATCATCATCATCATCCATCTTATTTTAGCTATCCATTTTTTTTTTTGTTATTTTTATTATAACCTTTAGGAGCTTTATGTGTCTGGTTTCTGTTGTGTATATGGAAGAAACTATGGGGTGGGGTTGCTACTGTTTTTAATCAGTCATTTTTCTCTTGCATGTGAAGCACTTTGTGCTACATTTCAAATGTATAAAAAGTGCTATACAAATAAAGTTTGATTCATTGATTGAAAAGCGTAACTGTACCAAAATATATAGTTACTTAAAATTTGTATCATTCTGAATATGTATTTTTTGGTATTCAGGTACTTTCCAACACTGATTACGTGGACCTTGAGGAGCGTTAGCATGCTGACCTTTAGTTTAGCTTTAGCAGTGATCGTAGCCCCTCCCACTGATTATCACCGTGATGACGCAGCAGCAGCTCGGATTAGTGACCAACTTTAGGAAAAACACTAGGCCTATTTTTAGTTAGCCCTCACCTGCACTCACATACTATGCTCCCAGCACAGACACACCAGCAGTAGATGTGCAACTTTAAAATATTGAAGCTCTTGAGGGCAAAATAAGTTTGCTGCGTGCTGTCTGCATCCGAGTATAAAGAGTTTTATTGTCCAATAATCAAGAAGTGTGTAGTCAGCATGCTAGTTGTTGTTGTTGCATACTATTAAAGAGTTGTAGGTGCTGTGATGGCAAAATCCCTTTGAAAGCTGTGAAAAGGGCTCATAAACTCATCACGGTGATAATCACGATGGTTGGAATGCTGAGGGAGGTATAACTTGGTACCCCTGCAACTCTTTAAATATGAACTAGTTAATTCAGTATTTTTTATGTTTTAAAACAGTTAGAATCAAGTACAGTGCTGTTAAATTTAGAGATAAACCAATATATCGCTTGGCAGATACAGTATATCGGGTTATATGCACTTTTTAGGATGGCTATCGTGTATTGGTCTTAAATCTCTAACACAGGCCGAAAAACGTGTGACTACACAGCTCTCTGATAGCTTTGTGGTAAAAAAAAAAAGGGCTGTGGGAGAGTTTGTAGAAAATTACATAAAAATCATACATATCAGCCCCAAAATATCAGCAGAGCTTATCAACCATCAGTTTCTCTAGATTCTAAACTATCAGCATTGGCCGTGAAAAAGCTTGTATCATCGATCTCTAGTTAAGTTTCTCCAAAAACATAGCAAGGCATACTGGGTAGTATATTATTATCAGTTCCACTTCCTATGCTAAAATGACCTGTAAACTGAAGCCAAAAGAGCATATTAGTTTGTAGCCCTCTTGAATTTGTTTGAATGTGCACTGTGTGGTTGAGTTGAAAAGACAGTTTAAAGTTCGTAGTGTGGAGCTGTGGTTTCATAATAAGCAACGGTGACTACCATTTAAAAAGATCACCACAAAACAAAAGTAATGACTTCAAGTTCAAGAGAGTAAAAATACTACACAGTGCATTTTTTACTAACTCATACAAAAGGTTTGAGTGTCCAAAAATGTATATCAGGTATGATATTTTAACATGTGGTGTAAGGTTACAGTTAAGGTTAAGGAAAACTGTATTGACCCCGTAGGGAAATTCATTGTCTGCATTTGACCCATCCTTCAGTGCTGCTGGGGAAACCTTTTAGAAGCAGTGGCAGTGGCATCCATGTCCAGATCTTGAGCAGGTCTTTGTCAGGATTATCTTAGCTGGAGAATTTGGGTTGGGTTGATGGGGGAACCTTAAAAGACTTTAATAGATATTTTCAATGTGTGTAAACTATATAAGTTTTTCTTCCCTTTTTAAATGTTCAAATGAAGAAACTTGCAACCTCCAGATAGAAAGGCCCGCGGTCATCTTTCCATGTCACAAGAGTAAAAGCCACCAACATTCTGACCCAAAAAGATCACCACATAACAAAACCCCGTGTGGAAGAAAATAAATAGTTTGATGAGAACTTTAATGTTTTGTTATCATGGTATACTTGGGTACACTTACAACAACTGCACAATACTCATCAAAACTGACATGGCATAATGCACCAACTAGGGGTATAACGATATCCAAGTCTCACAATACGATATCGTCACTGTATGATCCTCACAGTACAATATTTATTGTGATATCGTGGGAAAGCTCACGATATAGTGGGGAGGCTCACGATTATCGATGTAACAATATCCAAATCTCTCTGTACGATATTTTCACGATATACATCTCACAGTACGATATTTATTGCGATGTTACTTTTTCCTCTTAAAATGCCTTGACAAAACAACTAAGACTTAAAGAGAGAACTGTTATTTCTTCTCGTAGTCTGCACTGAAATGGAGCCAAGGATCATGGTCTATCTAGTTTCCTTTGTCTTTTTTCGAGCTATTGCTGCACCATAACTCTTAATTTAAGCAAAGAGACTTGTAATTCGATATATTGTGAGAATCCACGATATTATTGTGAGAACTTTGACGATATTTCGGTTATTGTTACATCCCTAGCGTCAACCATTTTCTTCATGTTTTGCTGCCTATTTATTGTTTGACAGTTAGAGTTGTATTTTTCATGTTCCACATACAGTAGCACTGTCTCCTAAAAAACAAACAGTCTTATCAAAAAGCAAAGTCAAAAGCAGCTCTTCAGACAATATCTCATTAGCCCTATTCTGTAACAGTAACAGAGAGGACGGAGGTGTGGGCCAGACTACACCTGGACTTTGGACAACAGGAAGTAATATATATAGTAGCCTACAGTAAACCAAATCTACTTTCATAAATGTTGAAATGAATTATAAAACGTTGAATGTTTTGCAAAAGATTGACATATAGTAGGCATTTTCAATTTGAAGTTTTAATCCCATAATGTTTCTCCTCACAATACTTTAACACTAACATTAGACATTGCTACACCACTATTTAGGCTACTGATACTTTGCAGCTCATACCGTCAACATTCCCTAGGGGTGTGAAGCTAACTGAAAGCACTACTCTGTTAGAAACTCTGTTACTCAAGTTAAGACTTAATCTGAGCGTTATTTTAACACAATCTGACCAGAAAGAGCTGTTTTGGTTGGAACTATCAAAGATGAGATTATTGTGCTTTTAAATAAGTCTCTCACACATAAAATTACAGTCACATGCTAGCCAGCATTAGCCTAAAGTGTTTCAAACAAACCAAGAACGCTCGTATTGATCACAGGCAGAAGATCTTAAAACTTTTTTGTGCTTTGTGTCACCACGGAAACTGCTGAAAATTCCATCAATAGAAATGCATTGTAGAACAGCCCCAGTGTGATGTCAATAGTATCAATAGTATTTTAGAGCTCATTTTACATAGCACAGTCTTTTGCTATCAATGCCAGCACTATGTAGCTTATTTCCATACAGGTAAATCATGGTAGATGTGGATACAAAATTTGCATCGGCAGCACAGAGTTATTTTTGAGCACATGTGTAACTCCCTTACACCTAACTTCCACCACAGCAGCAGGACCCTCAGCCACCTCAAACTTCATTTCCTCCTCTTCACCACAAATCATACTGCGTCACTAACCTATCCACCAAAGTCTAAATGCCAAAGACAACTTATTTGTCCGTTAATGCCTGGGGTTGACATTTAGACACAGGAGTCAAATTTGCTGAATTGTCAGAAGCGATAATGTGTGCTTGTGTGGTTTTGAATAATTAACTTTCCCTCTGCAAATTCAGCAATTAGATGATTAAACTCACCCAACCTTATATTTTCGGAACGGTTGAAGATCTCATGAAATCCATTTTGGAGAAGTCATTTAAAACTGGAGACGCTTTCTTTAGTTTGTTAATATTATCAATGATGATTTCAGTGCATTAAATATCTAATGAAATTGTTCTCAAACTGCTAGTACTGGTGATGATTTGAATAGCTGGTCCTGCTTTGGTCCTGCATTTAAAGTTGCAGTATCTAACTTTTCTAGAGAGAGGTACCGGTCTGCAATGAGATGTCATCACTTTGCCACTCATGTTCCACAGTTTGGCATTAAACTTTATTAAATTCAGTTTGGGGTTTTAATTGCATAGTACACCCCTAGATGTCATGTTTCTGGTTTAGGTGGTATACCTGGTTTCATGCAATTGAATGATGGCTGCATGTTGTAATGAGCAAAACATGGAGCAAAGATGGAAGTTTAAAAAAGCACTGTTCCAATGCCTTAAAATGACGAGTGAGATACTAGTATCAACACTCGGGCCAAGCTGCAATTTTATATAGAAAACCTATTTAAGGACAATACAAAATACTGAAGAACACTCAACGATATAATAAACCATTTAGTGAGTCAAACGCATTTATTAAATCACACTTACGTAACAGCATTTTCACACCTTTCATTAAAACTGCAGGTGCTAGATATGTATATGTTTTTTTTTATTCTATGACTATCATTATTCAGTTCCTCATTTGTACAGTCTCAAATACCAGCATTTCAGAGTGGTTGCATGGCCTCACAGCAAAGTAATGTAAGTTGCGCAGTGTCTTCAATAGAACTAGATTTGCTTTTCTAATATAAAGTCTGTTATCACAATGGTATTAGAATTACAATGATATGAGAATAGAATAGTGTGTAAAACTGCTTTTCCATCATATCTAATCACGCCATATTGACATAATTTGGCCTGTACAAGATATCCTAATGTTAGATAACAACAGATGCAATGTCCATATTATATCCCTATCGCATTAGTTAAATGTATTACAATAATGTAATAGACCTTATCTGGCCTGTAACCTGATTTGTATTCTCATTTATAGTTTTTACTCAATTTGGACAAGTTTATGCAAAGAGTTGTATTCCATATTGGATCCAAATACTTAAAATGTCAAACGCATGATTTAAATAATGCATTCTTAATGTCTATTTCCCGTTGATCCGTCTGTTCTGTTATTCTGTTCTGTTACCCCAAATTTTCCAGTATAATGCAAAGACAAAACTAAGAAAATACTATACTGATACAGACACTGATTGAGCACTGTGGCTCATTCAAAACCACTGAGAAGCAAACATTGACTTGACAGCTAAAAGTATCACAGAACACCACTACATAGTAACCAACAATAAGTAAGTGCAATTTTTTTCTACTATTAAACAGCAAATTTGAGTAAAGAAAAAGAATAATTGCTGAATTTGAGACATTAACTCAAAATTATAACATGACATGGCAAAATAATCAAAATGTTGAAACAAAACAGTAGCAGCTGTATTGCCATCATATACTTACAGTATATTAGCTTTTTTTATGTATTAGGTCTATAACATAACAGTTGAGCTATAGTTGGTTGAATAATCTAGAATCTATGACACATTACAGATATAGGAACCAACTACTAAGTGATTAATAGTGCTATTTTTATTTATTTATAGTTGGCTATAAAAAATCCAATGGTTCACTTAGAAAAAGATTCACTGCACTATCCTGCTTCAGTGTTATAGCAGGGGTATTAAGTAGTTTGAAAAACTATTGTGTATTTTAACATTTTCTGTAGCAATATATATCGTGCTTCAAAATTTGTTATTATGACAAGTCTTCAAATTAGTTATTCCATAATTGCCTGTAATGCTAAACCATATTTTTTCCAACATTGAGTGAATACAAAGCCATGCTAAGCTCCAAAAGACAACATTATATTTCCCCTCACAAAAACCTTCAAAATAGTTATTCCCTATTTCACTATAATAATCTATTTTCAGACATTTGATTGAGTCTGAGAAAATATCATGTCAAGTTAAGCTCCAAAAACCAATAGTACTTTTACCTTCACAAAATATCACAAAGTTCTGACAAATTGCATTTTGTTTTTCTAATATTTGCACAAAATACTGAATCGAACAGAGTCTCCGTCGCACATTGACTGACTAAGAAAAATGTGATGGCCTGTCAAACTTAATAAGGTAACACTAGATTGACTTTACAGCTAAAATTTCACTCTAAAAACGATGCCAAAGAAATATGAAATGATCTGAATACAACCTGATACGGAGTCCGATATGGAGGAAGCACTGAACCACAATGTACATTCGCAGGAAGAGACAGAGAGAGATAGAGAGAGAGAGAGGAGAGAGAGGAGGAGGAGAAAAAAGAGAAACAAGGGGGCTAAGCTGCTGTTTTAAATAACTAAAGCTAATTCGGCTCCGTCAACACGCGTCTGTCCAGTCTCTACGCACAGACACACATACACACAAACACACACATGAAGCAAGCGCTCTTTTGTCCCACCGCACTTCAATGCCTCACATGAATGAACTGCTGCCGCCACTTCACTCCGCCTCGGTCTCCTTCATTAACACTTCAAGGCCCTCAACCACGGCTGCATTATGGATGGGCAATACATATAAGGAAAGAGGAAGTGGGATTTGAAAAAACGGTATATGGTAAATAGTATATATATTTGATTGCACGGTCTAGACAGTAAGAGGTGATGTAAAGTAACAAAATATGCTTTGAGGATTCTTAGTGAAACGAAGTACAAGAAGTCATATGCACTTGATTTTGGATATATTACGTCATTATTCAAGAAATATAAAAAATGAATAAGACAATGATTAAAGGCCATATGTTACACTATTTTTGAGCTATATGTTCTAATGAGGAACAACATTAGAATGGTGTTTTGTTTCATTCACACATGTTTAACACACAAATCCTGCATATTTAGGCTGAGTTCTTCTCTCAAACAGAAAAGACTCTCTGATTTCAGGTGGTAACACTGTGTTTTTAAACTCCATGCAACTTCTCTAGAGTCATTAAAATGATTTCAGCCTCTACTGAACTAAAGATAAACGGTAGCTGTAACTTGAAAACCGCTTCATGACATCACAAGGTGGAATAGAGAATTTCAAGGTTTGGAGGTGGAGACAGACTAGTAATCAATGGTTACTTAAACATGTGAATGAAACAAAACACAACTCAAGGTGTTTGAGGTAACAATATTCTAACATGGTATTTAGTATTTGGTCCATATTTTACTACAATGCTAAACAATCTTCAGGTCATGTAATGTAACTAACCATTACGTGGAGTTGCGAGGATTCTCAGATAAACAAAGTACACAAAAACCCATACACTTCAATTTTGGTTGAAAATGCTCCATCTCTCCACTACCATCATTTTTTAAGATGTTCAAATCCATCTAAGAAATAATCACTAGGGTGGCAACCCTTGAAATCCACTTCCAACCAGGGCTGGGCAATATAAAGGATAAAAATCATTGTAATCTGATCCCTGTGACAATACCCATGCTATTTTCAGTCCGTCGTCATATAATGCTTCAATTCTTCTCTGCTCTACACTCATAGACACAGACACTCCTCCTATTGGTCAACACCTGTCATGTTTTGAATTAATGACAGGTGGATCTAACCAATTACAAATAAACCAAGTCTAAACTAGAGTATAAACCAGATCTAAACTAGAGTATAAACCAGGTCTGAACTAGAGTGTAAACCAGGTCTGAACTAGAGTGTAAACCAGGTCTGAACTAGAGTGTAAACCAGGTCTGAACTAGAGTGTAAACCAGGTCTGAACTAGAGTGTAAACCAGGCCTAAACTAGAGTGTAAACCAGGTCTAAACTAGAGTATAAACCAGGTCTAAACTGGGAGTGTAAACCAGGTCTGAACTAGAGTGTAAACCAGGTCTGAACTAGAGTGTAAACCAGGTCTGAACTAGAGTGTAAACCAGGCCTAAACTAGAGTGTAAACCAGGTCTAAACTAGAGTGTAAACCAGGTCTAAACTAGAGTATAAACCAGGTCTAAACTGGAGTGTAAACCAGGCCTAAACTAGAGTGTAAACCAGGTCTGAAACTAGAGTGTAAACCAGGTCTAAACTAGAGTATAAACCAGGTCTAAACTGGGAGTGTAAACCAGGTCTAAACTAGAGTGTAAATCAGGTCTAAACTAGAGTGTAAACCAGGTCTAAACTAGAGAACTGCGAATGATCTACTTCCATAGTATTTTTTTTTGTATTATTACACAGTAAGATTTTATTATGTGTATGACCTAATCTTAATATTTGAATTTATTGCACACATAATACAATCTTATTTGTCTTCAAGTGCAGTGTGAATTCTCTGGAGCAGCAGATGACTTTAGCTACACCTTATATCTGGTGACACGACTAAGCTAAGTTACACGTCAAATCTGCGGAAGTCGGCTCTGCTATGAGATGTTTTTGAACGTGTTTGTGATATGCTGGGCAACCTCCACCCTTTTAAAACCATAATAATTATTATTCAGAAGAATACACAGCACACCTATGAAGCACATTACTCATTTTGAAAATGCAAGCATTCAGACCAGGCTGTACTGTTCAGACCACATAGATGTTCTAGTCCCGTGTGGTTGATATAAACCAACTACATGACACATTGCAACTTCTATGCGAAATTCCAGTCAGACAAACGGTTACTGGTGTTCATTATTCATTCATAGAGTTTACATTGTCCTGTCAGTCACTGTTAAGAAGATGATCTCAAACTAAATATGGTGTCAGCATCAATACAGTACCACAGTGAAAGGGTAGTGCAAGAGATTTCCTACTCACTCTGACTGACACTTGCAGAAAAAAGGTACCATATGCAATTGATTCAATACTAAAAATTGTATTGAAACTAGATTCTCATTTGAAGAAGTATCCATATTGACTAAATTAACAAAAATAGAACAGTTTTTTGAATAAAATGAATGAATTTACAGTGGCCCGTGTCTATATTAGTAGTTTCTTTAATATTACTCTGTTGTCTTTTAGTAGTTCTATAACTACTATTATTATATTATTTTGTGTTTATATTATAATTACAAGGTCTACACTAGGGTATAAATCAGGTCTAAACTACAGTATGAACCAGGTCGAATCCAGGGTATACCACATATACCTTTTCTAAACTAAGGTATAAACCGTGAAGCATCCAGGTATAAAACAGGTCTAGTGAAAGTTTAAAATAGATCTAAACCATTAAAGTGAGTCTAAGTGACTCTAACTGACTCTATGAAAGAACCTAAAATGAACTTGAAAACAGTCTTTGATACCAGTATAACAAAGTGACATACTGGCTTATCAACCATGTTATGATGCAGGGTAGCCATCCATGTTTGTATTTCACTTTGCATTTGATAAAAGTAGCTGTATATTTCCATATATTTCCATTTCTTTGTGACATAACATTTGCATTAACCTGAATACAGCAGACCCTCCACTCACACCTGTTTAAACCCACAAACTGTCACTGTACCACTGACATAAACTAGGACGAACATGTGGAAGAAAGAGGAAATCATTTGAAAAATAAAAGATGGAATGTAGCAGATTATTTGTCAAATATGCAATAACTTAATGGCCAATATTTCAGATCTATTGCTGATGAACCATATGACAATGCTGATACTGTCCAATTTTTGAGGACTTCTGAAATCGTTTGGCCTGATATGGGAAAACGTTTTAAAGCAGCTCTACTCTGTGACAATGTATCATTTCCAGTGTCTTTTTAATCAAGCTAGTGACTTACAGTGGAAGAGAAAGTAGCAAGTAAGAGTTCACACTCTTAAGAATCCATCTTGTTAGGCTCCAGCTGACGCATAAAAGGAGACTGACCAATCAGAGAGGAGCAGAAGCAAAACATGGTGACACCAGAAGATGCACTTCTACCTATTTTAGCGTATATATACAGACTACTTTGTGAATAAGGAAGATGTCTGTGCTTTTCTCTCAACTAGATTTAAGTAAAGTTTTTCATACTTCAATGGGTCAATTCCTCTAGATGCGTTTAAAATGTGACCTTTGAGCAGAGTTGTACTATTAAGTTATAAATTGCAAATCTAATGGTAATCACCTTGCTTATCAGAAAGAAAATCACAATTATAATTTTTTTTCCCCAAAACATTGAACTCTTATTTCTTGCCATAGTGATTACTGCATTAGCCAATGCTGTGAAATATAGAGCAGCAAATTCACTGTATTCCTGTTTGTGAGATAAGTATTCAAGTGCACAATATTGGATTTTCCCACAACATATCTCACTGGTATGGACCAAAGCATCAGCAAGTGTGAGGCCATTACTGAGGCTCACATTCCCATCGCTGTTTGTGCCGTTTCCATGGAGCCCTGTGTCATTAGGGACCATTCTACCAAAGTTTAACATCAGCTGTGACTTTAATGTAAACTAAACCAAGAGCAGTGTGCAGGAAACAGGAAGTCTGTTATTTTAATCTGAATTCATTTGCCTGATCTGATGCTTGCATGGGTCCACATCTCTGATCACATACAATAGATCCAAGCTCTCAACCAATAAGTAGTAGTAGTAATAAGTAAGAGCAGTAAGTACTTAGTAAAGTGAGAAGTAGCAGTAGTAATAGTAGCATTAGGAGTAGTAGCAGTAGTAACAATAGCAATAGCAGTAGCAGCAGTAGTAGTAGCAATAACAGTAATAATAGTATCAGTAGTAGTAGTAGTAGTAGTAGTAGTAGTAGTATTACTAGCTGAACCTCAAATTATCAAAATGTATAACTTCAATAGGCTTAACCTATGTTTTATATAATTACACAGGTAAGATTTTTTTTTATAATAGTGTATGGCCTAATCTTAATATTTATATTTGAAGCACACATTCTAGTACAATCTTATCTGTCTTCAAGTGTTGCGTACACAGTTGGTTTCTTCTGCAGTATACACGTGGTTTAGTGTTGTCCAAGTTCTATGTAGGTCCTTTCCACTTTGTTGTTGGTCTGAAAATAGTGGGGGATTACCCCAAGAGGCTTAAAGGTGGCAGCCATTTTGGATTAAAGCCAAGTGACTGATCAGAGTCTAACCCAGTGATCTGAGGACTCCTGCCCTAGAGACTGCCCTGTGAGTCCCAGTAGTTAACCTCTTGCCTGGGAAATCCAGAATAATATATCTCTGCATTTTTATACATATTCATATCAGTCAATTCTCATTTACAAAAATCAACATTTTTCTCACCTCAGATTAGAAATATGCAAACTTTTCTTATTATTTTTTTCCAGCCCATGCATGTCCCTGATTGGCTAATCCATCTGTCAAACACGCCCATCTGAATTTGGGGACTTACATATTAGTAAAGTAGAAGATGTGGTTATTCTGGGTCATACGAAAGTGAACTCTTTAAAGTGCACTATGTAACTTTTCTCATGTGGGGCCATCACAATCTTTTATTGCTTTGTCTGGAAATTGGAATGTTCCACAGTATGACTTTAAACTTATTTACAGCATTTATTCACTAACAGGTTCATTAAATTTACTAAGTTATACATTCCAAGACCATACTGTGAAAAGTTAAGATTTTCAACAATGATGGTTAGAAAAGTTAATAAAATTAAAGTTTTGGACATTTGATTTTTCACACTAAGTTCAGTCCAAATACTACACAAGAAATCAATACAATCTGATCCCCCCGTACATCCTGGATCTTTGGATTCTTTGCTCTTAGTTCATTTACTAATGTTTTATAGAAGTATTGGATCGGGACTCGGTATCGGCAGATACTCAAAATCAAATGACTCGGACTCGGACTAGGGGGCAAAAAAATGTGATCGGGACATCCCTAGAGTCCAGACGTCTCTTTTGACCTGGGACAGTCCACATTTTGAGCCTGTGTCCCCTGTCACAGAAAAAACATGGGTTCTTTTAATTGAATGGGGTCACCTTACCACAGATCTGCTTTGGCCTAGTAGGTCCTCCTATATAGAAAAAACTAAACTCTGGCTGTTTGCTGTGTGAGAGTGAGTGAGAGTCAAGAGCAAACAGAGGGTGCTCTTGGAAAAAGGATCAAAACTTTAGACACAACGAAATCGAGGCAATCAAAAGAAGTAAAAATCACACGAGGAAAAGTATAGTTAAAAGGCCTTTATTTAGATGGCCAAAGCCAACAAGTTTCGACCATGACGGGTCCTAAGCCCGGATGAAGACCAGTCATATTCGAAACATGTTGGCTTTGGCCATCTAATTATAGGTCCTTCTATATGTTTAATACCATACCGTGGAACTTTCTTGGCAAAGGAACTGCAAGCAAAGCACTAAACACTTACGAATCTCATGTAAAAGAAGTTGTACATTTTGTTCTGAATGTTAAGAGAATTTTCGAGAGGAAATGTCTTCTGCTTTTGAGAGACACGTGATACAACTGCGGAGGTTGGACTGTGACAAGTTTAATCTTTATGTTCCATTCCAGACCTTTCTGAATCCAAACATGATGTAGGAGGACTGGATGGTCAGTCAATGAAGCTGTAGTACACTGATATTACAATACACAGTCCACAGCTCAACATTGCTAATCCAACTTTTACTCTTCTCTCTATGATCTGTGAGTGATGCATGCTGGGAAACTAGAGCCCCTGCCTGATCCGTTTAATACTTAATTCACACAGATTGAGTTGCCCTTAAATAATGCCCGCGTCGCATTTCATGCAGAGGAAAGTGACGTATCGCATTTCTCTCCCAAATAAAACCATCAGCTCCATTCAGTGACTAAAGCAGTTCACCCAGGAGCAGGCTAATCTAATCAGGGCTAATATACCACTGCTGCTCCAAGTCCACAGTCACCTCAAATAAACCAAAGACCAGACTGGAGGCTTTTGTGTACAAGAGCTGTCACTGATGGGTTAGTCTTTGCTGTACTGACCTCTAGTGGTTCAAATATGTATTACCTACCTGCTTTGTTAAATTTTTCTCAGTTTAAATATTTCCCATGATAAGAAACAATTCAATGATATGTAGATATATCTATAATTAGTAAATTCCAGTTTGAAGAAGCTTTGTGTATTATAATGTAACAAGATATGATGAAAAGTGTTTAAAAATTATATATTTTACACACTTCACACACTTCAATTTCTTAAACTCAATATCTCAATAGCATGACATTAACAAATCAGATGATCTACTGCAACTACTGAAGACACACTAAGATTCGGTTCTGGGTTGAAAAAAGTTAACCAAATACTAAAACCACTATCAAAACTAGATACTCATTTGAAGTATCTTTTTTTGACATTTCCTGAATGGTTTTAGACCACACCGGAAAACTAAAGAAGCTATACCATTTGGAATTGAAAATTACATTTTACTGTAGAGCAAAAGGTTGGCATTTACAGTTGAGCTTTTCCTTTAATATTAAAAATCTATTTTTACTGTGGCAGGATCAGGTACACTTCTTTTGACCTATTTTATCTGGGTTACAATTTACTCAACAATAGGGTTTGTCACCACTAGATGTTGCCAAAAACTCCCCCTACCTATTAACACTGATTACATCCTTGAAAGACCAAACCCACGCGAATCCCATTTGAAACCTTAAACATCTTTGTATCCATCTTTTGTCCCCTCTCCTAATTGTCCCTTGTCCTTTCGTCTCAATTGGTGGACACCTCTTGACTCTCCCCGGTTCCTTCTCCTTTTGGGCCAATCTTTATTTAGAAATAAGGCCAACCATGGACAGAAACAGAACTGGGTCTCACAGATCCCTGGATGCGCGGGCACACCGGAAAATAAAGGAGGTCCTTAGAATGTCTCTCCTGGTATTGAGGTTTTCTCTTCATTCAAACTCATTTACAATGGGCAATTTACAGCAACCAGTTTACCAAAAGCAGGTGTTTGCTTTGTGGGAGAAAGTCTGTTTTTTAAAGTGCAAAAAATATAGATATATATTTAGATAAGCACAATGCAATCCTTATTTTAGATAAATAAATTGTACAATTCTAATAATTTTTAATTTTAGCTTTTTTCCTATATGCAACATTATAGTAAACATATTTGTGTTTACTATAATGTTTCTGTAGAAAATAGCTTTACATAAGTAACTATTGTTCTAATGACGCAAAGAAAACAATGTTGTCACGATACAAAAATTTCAAACTCAGTTTCAATACTAAGGAATAGACTCGATAGTCAATAATGAGTCCAATACCACGATGATTAAAAAAAAAAATACAATGCCATTTTCAACATTAAATCATAGTACTTTTTTTATATTACCATGTGGCCTGATCTATCTGTAATCCCCCAACAGAGGGGACCCATATTATGGACATATACTAGTCTATGTGACTCTGATACAGCTCAAGATTATTCAAGGTATTCAGGAAAGGTTAATTTCTGTCCTGTAAATTTTTAGTATTGATACTTAAATGGTGCTCAAATGTTCAAATGAGTATCTAGTTTTGTTTCTAGTTTTTCGTACTGATTAGTATTTTCAATACTTTACACAACCCTAAAAGCAAGGGCCTAAACATTTATAGAAAATATATCTAGTTAACATTTTTCTGACAAGTACTGCAATTATTAGATTTGTAATCTATATTTACAACAAGGAGCTGAATTCACAGGGCTAATGGGTTCTCAAGAATTCCCTACCCCATAGCAACCTGACTTTTATTCTCTGCATAGGAAATATTACTTAAAATTGCAGATATATTTTTTATTTGAGCCAATCCAAATTGTGATTTCATAGTTATTCAAATTGATCTTGCAACCATATTTATAGCTAAATTTGAACCTGTGTTACAGAAACAGAAACTAGAAGTGAAGTCCTTAGAAAATATGTAAGCTTACATATGTTTACATAAGTTTACATCAACCTGCCTGCAACATATTGGCACATATTACCACTAAAGAGTATGTGGTCACTTGAAGTTCCTTCCTTATAAACAACATAGCATTTCTAGGTCCATGAAAAACCACACATGCTCTGATTTGAATGACGCCTCCTAAACAAAGCCCAGAATTTAAATATGAACTTGACACTTCAGACTTGAGAGCGGCGTCCTGCAGGGAACAACTCGATTTAGACGAATGACCTCAAACTTACCACACACTCAACCCACTTGCCTGTCCTATCACCACCCTATAAAAACATTCCAAATTATAATATTATTTTGAGTGATATGCCACAGTGGGTTAATTGTCCACCTACATACCACAGGGTAAGCAGTTTAAATCTAACTAAAGAGCATATTGCCATTGTGTTTCTTTCTTCAAGACGCATATTCATGCATATGGAACATTACTGCTATACTAATAATTGTAAGCTATTTTGGGTAAAAAATAAATGATGTTGATTCAAAAAGGAAACCATATGTTCTCACCAGCACTATTTTAGGATAAGGATATTAATAACAATGCAACTACACATAGTGCTCTTAAGCGACAATTCTGATTACCATTTTATTCCGCAAAAGAAAGAAAAATCAGGGTTTCTCAAGTACCAGACTATTATTGCATGTGGGAAATGTAATAAAATTAACTGGCAATGTACAGTAGCCTCTAACAATTGCACTTTTATTTGTGTATTTTCACTTGGTTTTACAATTTTCTTTATAATTACATATAAAATTGCATTTGTTTGCATTACAATCAACACATACTTTTTATACAATGCACTTTCAAGCCACTAAAAGGCAGCTATTTGGTATTTGAGCAAAAGGTTCATTTACTATTATTATATTCTTTTAAAAGTCATAGTATGCAACTTGTTAGACTAAGATAAAAAGCTTCCTACTTTTCATAGAAATGTTGTCCCTAAAGCTATAATCTTCCACAGTATAGCATCAAACCTGCCTTTCTTCATGGAGAATGTTCGTAAGTATAGTTTTTATTTCTGTGGAGTCATGCAGGTGCCATGCCACCTCAAGAAAGTTACAAACCTTTAAGTAAGGATCATTATTATGTCCCCATATTGTTGAAAACTTACTGACTTTATCACAAACTGCATCAGAGGGATTGAGACCTGTGCTGACCTCAGTGACGTTTATGGGATCGGCACTACGTCACATGACCTCACAAAGGGGCAGGGCCTGAGTCTGTGAAACCCAATAATACCGGGGTTCATTTCACTGCGTAACATCAGATAGAGTTTATCAGTGACGCAATAGGATCAGAGCACAGCGCGCTGATAAGGACCAACAATAAACCACTGAATGGGCTCAATTAAAATACTTGACCGTCTAAAGTTGAAGAATACAATCACAAAAAAAAAAAAATGTCTCAATTGTTTTTATTTTGGTTTGTACAATTCCTATATTCCAGTCAAGTTTAACTGAGCAGATTTTATCAAGAAGGAATGACTTAATATTTGTACTCAACGAAAAAGACATTTGGTTGTTCTCATCAAAGTGGTAAGTGTCAATTCTGAGGCCACAGATTTTCACAGAATACTTCTCTGAACTTGCTATATTGTCCAAATTTTGGACAAACTTGCAATATCTTTGAAGCAATTATTATGAGAAGTCTGGGTTTGTAGGGTCAAACTTAAGTCTTCAACCAAATCCTTGCCTGACCAGTTAGTCCCTTCTACATTCTGTGTCCAGTGACTGGAATTGGACTCAAATGCAGAAACTTCTTGTATCATTTAGAACAAAATATACAACTTTTTATCTTAGATAAAAACTTGTTTCACTCTTCTCTATGTTTTTGGGGGTTTTTTTTTCTCTCTTTAACTGCCATGTTTGTTTTTACCTGAATGGAGCATGCGTCTCTGATTGGTTAACCTGCCTGTCAATCACACCCTCTGGAATCAGGGAGAAAAGATACGGTGCCAAACCCACGCATCTTTGTAAAGTTTGGTCAAAGCACATGGTTCGGGCTAGCCAGATAACCAAAATAAAGTACTTTTATGGCCATATCTTGCCCCACAGTCTCAGCGCAGGCGCAAGTGTGGGGCGTGGAGTTCTAAACAGGAGGTGTGCCGTGACTGAATATCAGGTGGAGTGGAGAGACTGAGGGCGTGGTGTGGTACGTTCAGTGAATTGCCAGAAACGTAAAAATAAATATCAAACGAGTTCACCAAAAAACTATATGCAATATGCTCAAAGCTTCTTTTATTTGATAATATATTAGGATGATAAATGCTTAACATTCATAACATGTCCGTGTGCTGTGTGGGAGCCCTCCGGATGCCCTCCCGCAGTAGAGTACAGCCCCTCGCCCGCTCCCTGTATCGGCTCAACTCTGCTCTATAGTTTGGTTTGATTTGAATCTCTACAAAAGCTGCTCATTCAAATGAGGCCGGTAACAGTGCTGTCCTAAAGTGTGTTTCTTACTCTGTCTGTGTCCTAACTCTGCGCGCGCGGACTGAGCCCGGGTCTGTGACAGCGGAGCAGACGCACGTATCATATCTGTGCGTAACATCAGAAACATTTATATGACAATAAACGTATTCCATAATCCACGAGACATCCACCTGTGTGGGGTCAAATGCAGTGGAACCGAGAGATGAGAATGTGAGCGGTCAGCGGGAGCGGCGGTGGACACCTGTACCTCAGGTGAGTCCGTGGGAGCGGACTGCCGGGGCAGACGGGAGCGGAAGGGAGCGGAAGGGAGAAATCAGCGGGTCAGCAGTGGGATGGGGATCGCATGAGATAAACACTGGTCTTAAACGAACGCAGAGAAATCTATAAAAGGTTGGTGTGCGCGTGCATGAGAAGGGCGTACGTGCGCACGGAGCGTTCGGAACACAAACCCAGTCAGTTCTGTCATGGCCCACACAAAATTCTATATTCCTGATGCCTGTGCTGTGTACTTGCATCGCGGGGCTCCGGAGCTGTTTTATTGTCACATCTATAACTTTTCCCCACACTCCTCTTTACCGCCTGATAATGAGGCAAAGATTGCAGACTTCACCCACACGGGCAGAGCTTTTAAATGCCACAGCGGTCACAGATTGGTTCAGATGCCGTCACCATATATGTACTTGTACCGTCCCACTCCAGCCTCCAGCAGCGAAGTACAGCCCCACCTGGACACGCCCACTTGCTAAGTCTGGGAGCAAGATACGGCCCTTAATGTTTATTTGTGCGTTCTGGATCTTGGATTTGAGGTTAGGATGATTCAAAATGGGGTCAAAGTTGATCTATACAAAATACAACAGTATAATATATGCTATCCTGCTGTAGTGACACATTTCTCATTCTTATCAAAAAACAAAGTTATTTAACTGACCTACTACATGGCTATAACAACTTGGGGGCACTGAAGGCAACATGGAAAACAGTAACAGGTTGGTGGTATATTGTGGTACATATCAGAGTTATATAGCTACATTTAGAGAATTCTCAGAAATGCTTTGCTCTTATGTGAGCTGTAGCAGTATTGACCAGTTAAATCGGTGCTTAAAAATGTTGCTATTGATGTGTATCCAAATGTTTCTACATTTATTTTGAACTATATTAATATTTTGTTTTTGTTCTGTTGATGTGCACTACAGCAGATCTATTGTAAAATAAAACTATGTTCATAAAACTGACAGCTAATCAACTCAACGCTCAAGTAAATATAGACCATAAAGGATAATATTTTAACAAATATATGCCATTGACACAATACTCACAAAAATGTTCCAAAATTCTATTCTAAATGTACAATACACTTAAAAACAGTAGTAGTACTATTTAGTATTTAGTGAATATCAAAAAACATTTCCTGTTAGTGCAAACACATGATAAATATTGACCTAAAAATATATAGTTCAATCTATCATATATAGATTGATAAATCAATATAGTAATTATCATGACAGGCCCAAGTTTTGCATATGTTCAAAACAACTATATTTTGCTATTATCTAGTAGACAATATATCTCCAGACTATTTAGCCAGTAGCCACTTGGTGGTCATGTCTTATCTGAAATACATTATATGACCTTTGCTACTGTGACAGTGTAGGGCGGTTTGAGTGAGAGAGTCCAGGCCCTTCACGAACTCCTGTGTAATCTGGTTACACAGGGAGGCACCAGCAGCACATCATTTAGCATGCTCATTAGCGACATTGTGGCTTTCTCATAATTAGCCATTAGCGCAATCAATCACACACAACGCAAGCGGAGATGCAGAAAGAGGTCAAACAGTAGTGAATGTACTCCAGGAAGTGACACAGGGCACTATTTTCAGGTTAAGCTATTAATAAATGAACAAACACATTAGGATCAATAGATATACTGTAAAATGTCTATCACCAATGTTAGAGCAATGGCAACACTTTATAGCATGGTTTTTGTTTACAAAGTGATGTGAAGCCAGGTGACTCAGTTGGTCAATATATGCAAAGTACACTCAGATTTTCATGCGTAGACAGTAACCAATTACAAATACTCACAATACTGTACGAGTAAATTTTGGGGGTATTTTTGAGTAGATTTTTAAACCTGTACTTGTATATGAACATAACTGTGTAATTGGAAATAGCTTAATTTAAAAAAAAAAAAAGCACAGTCTCACCACCTTTCTAAACCTGCAAACACCCATAACAGGACTGCATCGACTGCTCTGCTCATAATATGCAGATTGTGATTTAAAACAACTTATTTCAGCTTTAAACAGTTTAATTAGTTTAGTTTTGTAAATATAAATGTAGCAGCTGTACTATAGAGTACA